>NC_134846.1:8750996-9056245 GCF_965363235.1 Mytilus galloprovincialis
TTATGTCCTTTTTGTCGAGCCTGCAACGTTTGTTGCAGAAAGCTCGACATAGGGATAGGTGTTAGCTAACTCCTTAAAAGCTTTATATTTTAGAAGGTGGAAGACCTGGATGCTTCATACTTTGTATATAGATGCCTCATGTTACGAAGTTTCCGTCAGTCACATGTCCAATGTCCTTGACCTCATTTTCATGTTTCAGTGACACTTGAAAAAAAAGTTCAGATTTTTTGTAATGTTGAATTCTCTCTTATTATAAGTAATAGGATAACTATATTTGATATGTGCGTACCTTGAAAGGTCCTCATGTCTGTCAGACAGTTTTCACTTGACCTCGACCTCATTTCATGGATCAGTGAACAAGGTTAAGTTTTGGTGGTCAAGTCCATATCTCAGATACTACAAGCAATAGGGCTTGTATATTCGGTGTATGGAAGGACTGTAAGGTGTACATGTCCAACTGGCAGGTGTCATCTGACCTTGACCTCATTTTTATGGTTCAGTGGTTATAGTTAAATTTTTGTGTTTTGGTCTGTTTTTCTCATACTATATGCAATAGGTCTACTATATTTGTTGTATGGAATGATTGTAAGGTGTACCTATCTAGCGGGCAGATGTCATGTGACCTTGACCTCATTTTCATGGTTCAGTGGTCAAAGTTAAGTTTTTGAGTTTTGGTCTTTTTATCTAATACTATATGCCATAGGTCATCTGTATTTGGTGTATGGAAATATTTTATGATCTTTATGTCAGTCGCGCAAGTTTTATTTGACCGTGACCTCATTTTCACGGTTCATTGCACAGTGTTAAGTTTTTGTGTTTTGGTCTATTTTTCTTAAACTATAAGTAATGGGTCAACTATATATGTTGTATAGAAGCATTGTTAGCTGTACATGTCTGCCTGGCATGGTTCATCTGACCTTGACCTCATTTTCAAGGTTCATTGGTCTTTGTTTAGTTATCTTGGTTAATGTTAAGTTTATGTGACAGTTGTAATAAAGCTTAGCTTTATACTTAGGACTATCAACATAATATCAATGATTAGTATAGAAGGCGAGACATTTCAGCGTGTGCACTCTTGTTTATAAATATGATGCACTCACCATACAAAAAAACACACATCAAGTTACGTCTATGTAAAGAAAAACATCTCATACAAATACTATAAGATTGCTTATGTAGAAAAACTTCCTTAACAAGTATAACTGGCAGATCAGCGAAATCACATGAGCCAATTCAATTTTCATTTACAAAATTAACTGATCTTAAAACTGCAAACAACAGAATAGTCTGAATGTTTCTTAGCTGTTACACCAATTATCGCATAATCCTTTAAGGAAGAAAATATTTAGGAACAAACCTTCATACAAAACAACTTTGCCAGTGTAGCCCGTGTCCATGGAGAAACATAGAACTTAACCAGTCAGTCATTAAACCCAATACTCTGAATGCATGTTTGAGTCATGTACATGGGAAAGATGGAATGGGATTTATCTCATACTGCATAGTTACTTGTAAAAAAGATAATAACTCAAAAGTGTATTCTACTTCTCCAACTCTTATAATTTCAATCATGTATTAGCCTACAATAAAGGACAGATTCACAAGAACAAAAACTTCTCATGTGAACCTTTTAAATAAAAAATAAGTAAATTGGTATGATTGCTAACGAGGCAACAACCCAGTAGAGTTCAAATGACATGGATATACGCAAATGTTATCACTGCATGGCCTTCAATATTAAGAAAACTCCCTACCATATAGTCAACTATAAAAGGGCCCGACATGAAAATGAGATACAATTCAACCATAAAAACTAACTGTTTAATTGTTCATATGATTTTAATCTACAAATCTAATTTCCCTACCATATCTGACAATAATGTGTTTCTTGATATTTGTTTCATTTAATCAATATACCTCTGTTGGTTGTTTTTTTTTCGCTTTGTGGCGCCTGTAATGTATACTCAACATGTTTGGTACTGTGATCTATTTATACTGATTGATGCTTCAGTAATTAAAAAAACAATCTTTCAGTTTGAACTTTGTTCTTATAAACATGATAAAATTGAAGCATGATTGTTTATGATACAATGAAAATCCTGAATATTTAATTACATGTTTTTTAATTCTTCACATTTTACACATAACATCTGTGTCCATAAATCATCTATTGGTTTGTCTACAAAAGAAAGTAAATATTAAAATCATATTAATTTTTAGTCACCAGCATAGCATATATATGAAAAACAAATTGTTTAAAAAAACCATCATAGAAATATATTGTATAAATCATTGTTCTGGGGCAAGTTTAATCCCGCTTCAGGGTGCAAGATTATCTTGCTGCGTTGAAGACCCGACCCATTGGTGGCATTAAACTGTTCACTGCTTTTTGGTCGGGTTGCCCAGTGTCTCTTTGAAACATTCCCTGTTTGTTTTCTCTATTCAAACCATGCATGGATATTCTCATTTTTGAAAGCCATACAGTTGCCTATAATTACTCACATCCAATTCATTTCAACTTGGGTGGATAGTTCTCATTGATATTCATACTACATCTCCTTATTTGTGTAATATTGAACTTTTGGCAATTTTATCTTCACTTTTTGTTTTAGTCTACATGATAAACTGTTAATCATGAAGATGTCTAGAATACTTTTGGTATTTTATGGCATTTGATTCACTGGTAGCTGCCTCATTGACACCTCTTTTCATCAATGCTGAATATATTGTTTAGCTGTCTTTTGTTTTGCAGAAAATCTAATGTACAAATCATTTTGACCATTTAGTATAAAATCTTCTAGCATCTTTTAGATACATTTTGTTTGTTTTTCTTTGAAAGTGTACATCATTGTGTATCTCTCATCCCCCTCTTTGTCTTTACCATGTTTACACATATCAAGATTTAGATAGATACAACAAACATATCTTGGATGAAGGTGATATTTCGGCGTCTTAGCAGTTTTCCATCAAGTATTTATAAAGTAAACGATACTAAACATCAACCCAAAATGTATTTATAACGTATACGACTGTTCGAGTGGTCCCAGTCAACATAGCAATTGACATTTATTGTACAATTATAAACTCGTTTTCGTTGCACGGACATGCATGAACGTTTATAACTACTCGGTGTATCAGGTTGGCTGCATTGCAATTTATGTTACAGTGTGTGTTGTTATATCATCTTACTAAGGTTGGATGTGCTGGTTTATTCCTTCGCCTCCATGTAAGCCATGCTGTATGGTGTTTTCCATGAATTGTATGTCGTCACAAAAATAAATAAATAGCTTTGACATATTCACCATTTCCTTTCTCAATTTTATTAAACAACAATCGGTACACTCGGGCTTTTCAATAATATTATCGTAATGTCATTTCTTCCGAAGTCAATAACCAACTTCTTGGTTATTCGTCTTGGACATTATCTTTGACAACAAGCTAAAAAAGCCGATACTATTCCGAATGTCATAAATAACCAATTTTATATCTATTGTCATCCAGACGCTCTAATTTGAAAAATGAAGCGGCTGGATGATCGAGACTATTACCTGTGCAAACTGTTTCAAATATTCCTTCACAAATGAAATAAATTTTTTGATACAGTTTGAAAAAAAAATCTTTGTTTTTATGAGATGAAAGATGATATTCACCACACGAAATCAGAGTGTTCTGTAATGTTGTGAAAATGCGTGAAATTGTGAATTTTAGCATTTTCATCTTTTTGTGTCGTGTTTGGTATCAACAGTCATTATTCCTTATGTGTAATTAAGTTTCAATACTTTTATTACGCCAGAAGTGCATTTTAGTAGGGAAACAAGATTTTGAATTATTTTTCAAATAATTTTATAAAAGACATGTATTAATCGTTTTAGCGTTACTAGGAAATATTAATGGATTAAGATTAAGATTATGTCGTGAGAATACTTTTTGACAACAATGGTCATCAATGTAATTTATTTGTCAACACCTAAACTGTATATAGAGTGAATAATGTCAACTAACACTAAGCTAGTCTTAATTTAATCTGCTTTTGCGATATTTCATTATTTAGAAACTATTTGTACACAAAAAGATGAAAATGCTAAAATTCACAATTTCACGCATTTTTACAACATGACAGTTCCTTAAAAAAATCAGATAAAACAAAGAAAATAAAGAAAAATAAGTTCCCGATTTCGTGTTATCACTTTTACCAAGGATGAAATATAGAAAACTTATTTTTCAACCTTTAGTAAGTTAAGAACAAAAGCGTACTCATACTTAACATAAAACTATATATTTTACTCCATATGCATTAATGTGTTTCATTTTTTATTAGAATGCCCTCTTTATGATATTCAAAGGGACGATGTTTTTCAGGACATTTCTAACAATTGTTATAATTTTATAAATTTAAATAAATCTTCTAAATTTTTAAGGCTCTTGACCCAAGAAAATGTTACTCTTATGGAAAAACTGGGCTGTTATATTTGTGACTGTTTTAAATTAAGGAGATCAGGTATGAACACTGACACTAAGTCAAGTAAATAATTTGAGAAAAAATTATGAATACATACACATGTATAATGTAATTTTATTATTCTTTTATTCACAATATATATGTGGTTTTTAGCTTGATTCTGACCAATGCTTATATTCCAAATATATATGTATATGCCTCTATTATTGTTGTTGTTACCAATTATGTAAATCAATTGTATCTGATTTTATGCCCTTTATGGGCCCTGTAATTTGGGAAATAAAAAATATTCTATTCTATATATTCTATTCTATGTAACACAAATCTTTAAAGAATGATTACAAAACCTGTTTAAAGATTTTCGGTCGGGCAAATTCCGATTCGGGTTCAGGTTACCACTTTTACCGACCACTCAATTATTATATAACATGTATGATACTAGTCCAAATAATAATGACGTCTTGAAAGGCTATTTTTTTCTTCTGTGAAGCCTTCCTTCGTAGGAACCTCAAAGATTGAAGGCCAAAAATAGCAAGAAATCTTTTATTGCACAGTATTGCGCAATAGCAAGAAATCTTCAATTGCACAGTATTGCGCAATAGCAAGAAATATCCAATAGCACAATATTGCGCAATAGCAAGAAATCTTCAATTGCACAGTATTGCACAATAGCAAGAAATATTCAATTGCACAGTATTGTGTAATTGCAAGAAATCTTTTTTTGCACAGTATTGCGTGATACCAACAAATCTTCTTTTGCACAGTATTGCGCAATAGCAAGAAATCTTCAATTGAAATTTAATACAAATTGTTTAACCCATTTATAATTTTTAGATAATTCACCGCATTTATTTTGTGTCAGAAACCTATATTATGTCAAAAATTTGATCACAATCCAAATTCAGACAGTGTCAAGCTTGAATATTGTGTCCAAACTTGCACCAACTGTTCAGGGTTCCACCTCTGCGGTCGTATCAGGCTGTGCTCAGCGAAGCATTTTATTTTTCTAGGAGTTACGCCCCTTTGAACTTATTTGCCTCAATATACTACTGCAACAGTTTGTCATCGCAACTCCTCTGAAACCACACAACAGAATTTCATGAAACTTTTTAGATAATAAGGACATACTATGTAGATGTGCATATCGACAGGAAATATCAGGAAATTATGATTCATTTTTTTTTACTTAGAGTTATTTTATTTGTCCACTGATAATGTGGGTGCGTGGGGTATGCGAGAGCGCTAAAGGTTCTTTAATTTTCATTTTGTAAAGCCTTTGGATAGATTTTTTTTGTTTGAAATTTTTCTTATCATTGCTTAATATATAAAATTATTGCTAGAAACTAAGAGGATGTTTCTCTGCCACATCTCATCTCAGGGCTGTCACCCTTTTTATAAGATTGTAGGTGATACATTTTTAACTTGAATTACAATGCATCATTTTTTTTCTTTTTTAAGGATGGCTGATAACAGTGGCACAAGTGAGGCCACAGGAAGTGGTAGTACTACTGAAGGCAATGCAAGACAACAGACTGGTTCCTTAGTATTGGTAGGATAATTATGTTACACATTTATATCACATGTAAAACATAGATCTTGCATGCATGTGACAATACACACAAAGTAATTAAGTATAAAGTCACTTTTGGTGGAGATTTTTCATAGCAAATCCATGTTATTGTTGATGTTGACTTTATGAGTATTGTATCTGTTGAAAAGTCGCATAATCAAAAAGGTTTGTGTATTTTGTTATGTATTCAGTTTTTTTTCTCCATTTATACATCATGCATACAAATTTTTAAAATAAGTATGGATACAGCAAGTACATATATTGACAAAGAAAACCCACATAAATAGAGATGCCACATAAAACACATATATGGATATGCCACAAAAAACATGCATCTACAAAACACAGAAAACCGTACATGGATATGCCACATAAAACACACATGTGGATATACCACAAAAATATGCATGGCCATGCCACTTAAAATACAAATAGGACATGCCACATAAAACACATAAATGGCCATACCGAAGAGGCATGCATGGACATGCCACATAAAAAACATGATTATGCAACAATAAAATGCAGAAACATGCCACATAAAACACATGGGAATAACACATTAAACACATATATGGATATGACATTAAAATATGCAAAAATATGCCACACAAACATAATAATCAGGGCTTCCAAAACGGTCATATATTCCGGACAAGTCCGATGAATTATATAAATGACTTGTTGTGCCAAGACTGAAACGGTCATTTTAAAATATAGTTTAGAAAAAAAACCGGACATTTCAAAATGAAAGAAAAAAATCGAAGTTTATTCGAACTTTTTGACCTGACCTTTTGCCTTAAACAGCTACACATTTCCGGTCATATAAGTGACATGATTATAATTACTATCAAAACAAACCCTACTATAATACCCTCTCATTACAACCAGGATTAATTAGATCAGACAACTGATTTTACCTGTTCAGGCGACAGGTAAGCTATTTTGTACCGGACATTTAACAGTCATATATTAAAAGTTATTTTTCATATATTTTTTTATTTTTGATCTACTGATCAATATTTAATATGATAACATTTACAGATTAGTTCACATATTCACTTTTTAGATAATTCACAAAATAAAAAAAACACAAGATATTTGGTCTTTGACCTTAAGGAATTCGCCTTTATATCTTTAAAGTTAATTTGACACTAATTTATTCACTGTGTATTATGAACACAAATAGAAAGATGATGTTTTTACAACTATTTACAGTTAATTCACAGAATATTTATGAACTGAAGGATTATACTGTTAAAAATAGTATTAAGTAGACTAAAATTTTTAAAATGTTTGTTTAAATTTTACATTGCTGTCCTCCAATCCTTGCACCCACTCTCAGACAGCCTTTTTCTTTGCTTGGTCTTTCATCACCAGTTGGTATCGAGCGTTGTGTATGAGGAACACTAGTCTTCTTGATTGGAATTCTATTTGAGATATCAGGTCAGATGTGATTCTGTATATCTTTTGTATTTTTTGTAATGTCCATTAATACTTGAATTGTCATTTCACATGTGAGATCTTCTACACGCACATTCCCATTTGTAGTTAGTAGGTTCTTTATTGTTTGTAGTATTGAATCCAGCAGGTAATTCCACGCTTCACATTCTATAAGCAAATGTTCTAATGTCTCTTCTTTACAGTCACAGGCTATACGATGATCTTCAGTTCCTTCTTTGTATATCTTATATCTTAAAGGTTGTAGTATATAAGTTCCAGTAAATAGTTTGATCTTGGTAGGTACTGTCTTGCTGTCTCTTGGAGATTGGTGCTTGATTCGCAATATTGGATGAATTTTTCCTGGCATGAATATATCAATGTTAAGGTATCGAAGGCCGGTATAGAGCTTAACTAGAGATGTTATTCGTTCAACCCAGTAGGCATTGATACCTTTTTTAGCTTTATTTAACAGTTCATCCTTTTTCATCTGAATATCTAGCCACTCACTTGCATTAAATAAAGCCAATCCAACCTGATATTTGACTTGATTTATGCGTATAATTCACTGTTTTTGGACACCATGAAACGCGCGTTATTTTCTGGGTATGTCATAGAAAACATTTTTATTTTATGTTATATGAAGAAAAACTATCTCTAGAGCTATTTCAGACCTCAATTTAATCATTTAACTTCATGTTTTGCACAAAATTAAATGATTTTATTTATTTCAAAATGAATCTTCATTATCCCACTTTCATGTAGCAATACCATAGTTTTTACAATGACCCTTTGAAATATTTCCAATTTCCCTAGATCCAAAGATTGTGGTGTTAATAGATCCATTCCATATAATAACACCGGCAAGATGTAGATTTTAAACAGGTGTATTATAGTTTCCATATCCAGTCCATTTTCACCATGGAAGCCACTGCCAAGTAGAGCATAAACACTTCTTCCAGATTTTTTTCATATTCTCCTCAATATTTGTTATGATATTTTGCTTCAAAGAGTTCGTTCGGATTATTCCTAAATGCATAGCTGAGTCAACTCTTGGCATAATAGCTTCATTCAATGTATATTCTTCCAGCAGCGTTTCTTTCTTTGTTGGCTCAGGTTTGATGTTAATAGCGACGCTTTTTTGGCTGTAGTTTATATCCTTTCATGCCGGCAAAGGTGTTTGCAATATTGATGTGTACTTGCATATCGGTTGTCTTCTTGCTCATGAGTGCGACATCATCTGCACATGCGCTAGTATTTCAGAGTATATTACCAATTCTACATCCTAAATTTGATGTTTCCAGCATGTTAAGTAGAGGATTGGTGTAAAGCTTGTATAGATCCGTACTTAGGATCCCTCCCTTGGGTACTCCTTGTAGTACATTAAATAGATCGGAAGTTTTGCCATTCCATTTAACTGCACTTGTTGCATTTGTGTGCATACTCTGAATGATTGTCCAGTGTTTATCATCAATTCCAGCATGATAGAGCCGCTTCACAAGATAGGAATGTATAACTACATCAAAGGCTGATTTTACGTCCAGCAGTACAAGTTCATATTCTTGATTGTTATCTTTGGCTTCACGGTATATTTCTTCGACCGGTAATGCTGCATTTGCCGGTCCTGAGCCTGCTGTAAATCCTCGTTGAGTTACATTTTGTGTTATAAGTACTGCTGGGTTGATCCTTACTGTCACAATTGTTTCTATCACTTTGTTTAACACAGGTAATACAGTGATTCCTCTGTAATTAGTCGCTATGTTTTTCTCGCCTTTGTTCTTAAACACGGGGTGAGTAATCCCTCCTTTAGCATGTCTGGCACCTTGCCTTCTTTAAATATTATGTTGATGAGGTTCAGTAGCAATATTACAAAATTTTTTCCTGCATGCAATATATGTTCGACAGTGATTCCGTAGATATCCGCTGATTTTCCTTTATTAATTGATTTGATGGCCTTTTGTAGTTCTTCTAGTGTGGCCGGTGGTATATTCTTATCTTTCACCATCTCTGTTTAACATATATATAAATATGCAACAAAAGCATGTAAGGACATGCCACATAAAACACAAAGTCACACATGGAAATGACACATTAAACACATATGGATATGCCAAATAAATATGCAAGGACATGCCAAAAAATCACATATATGGATATGCAACAACAAAAATGCAAGAACATGCCACATAAAACACATATATGGACATGCCACATAACACATATATGGATATATATATGTACCATAAAAACATGAATGTGAAAATGCCCCATAAAACACACAAAAGGTCATCCACATATTTGCAAATAATATAAATTATTATTTAAAGTTGTTCCCTTTTATTTCACCAAATAGAAGAAAGAGAAGAAAAAACACTCAAAGCAATGAAGTGAAAGGCAACATATATGCTTGATGTAAAAATAAGAAGGTAATGTGGTATGATTGCCAATGAGACAATTCTCCACCAGAGACCAATGACATAGAAGTATTCAACTATAGATCACTGTACGGCCTTAAACAATGAGAAAATCCCATGCTGCATAGTCAGATGACCTTACTTGGCGAGGTACAAATGTGGTTTGATTAGTCAACCAGATTTTATAAATGTCTTTGTACAGGTTCATTAACTGTACGTATTTCACAGGATGGCTATTTAAACTGTTTTTTTAATATTTCGTTTGAGGACCTATTCATCTGTCACCGATTTAAGAAATACATTTTTTTTGTAGATATTTGTTGAATGGTCAATGGTGCATGTAAGAATGATATGATGTTATTATCAATAAGCATAATATTTTGTTATTTTCAGACATATATGTTGTGGAAGAAGATAGATTCAGTTATGTGGATCACCAGAATCTTCACCATCATCTGTACCTTTCTCTTCTTCTTTCCTCTTGTTGGGTAATATCATCATTGATTTAGTACAATAAGGGGAGAAGGCACCAAGGGGGTAATCAAAAATCATTTCCCCCTTTGTATAATAGAAAAGTATATATGGCATCATTTTGCTGTACACACTATATATGAAGAGTTGGATAAAAAGATTGAAAGAGTTAACAATTGGATAAAAAGATTGAAAGAGTTAACAATTGGCTGAAAAGAAAGGTTTTTGATATCAGATTCTCAATAAAATTTATTGAACTACCAGTATACATTATTAGACTTTGAATTATTTCTGAATAATTTAAAATGATAATGTTCATTATTGTTTGATCCTTTTGAAGTTGATGTATCTTTCTTATATCAATGCTGTCTTTTATTTGTTCTCAAATACTTGTATTTTACATAATACTTTATATTTCACAGTGGTGGACCATATGAATTTTATCAGCGAGCATTGATCAGTAATGCTCTAACAAATGCAATACGACTACATCGGATATATCCAAACTTCCATTTGAACTGTCGGTTTTTATCCCTGTTGTTAGCAGAAGACAGCTGTCATTATTTGATTTATTCTCTCATGTTTATTGTCAGCTATCCATTAACAAGTATCCTTTTTGTTTATCAGAAATTGTGTGACTTTCAAATTACAACAAGAAATGCTTAGACAAATTACCAGCAGAAGATAAACAAATATGTATAAAAATGCAGCAAATTGTATGACAACCTGGGGGACATTCTTAATTTTTATTAATACATTCTATAAAAGAGAGGCAAACGATACCTAAAGGATATTCAAACTTATAAATGGAAAACAAACCAACAACACCATGGGAAAAAATTATGAAAGAAAAACAACAGTACACAAAACACAGCATAGACAACTAAAGACTTAGCAACACAAACCCCATTAAAAACCGGGGGTGATCTCAGGTGCTCTGAACGGGTTAGCAGATGCTGTTCCACATGTATAAGTGGATGTCTAACATTTATAGTTAAATTGAAATGCATAAGAAATGTTTAAAAATATTCATACTTTTATCGATAAATTAGAGTTTTAATGTTCCCCCGACTTTTTAAAAAAAGAGTCTGAAAAATGCAAGACTTGAACTTACCAATATTTAGCATTTTGAGCCTCTTTCATAAATTTTTATACAAATGAATTACATATTGTTATTCTTAACATTTTACTAGTGTCTCTAATTCCTATCTGCTTGTATGCAGTGTTACATGCATGTAACTTTACAGCAGATATTTTGTATGTAAGTATGTTTATGGTATGAAATCTATCCTCTATGTGTTGGTTTTTAGATTTTTTAAATGTTTATTTTCCTGTTCTTCAACTCAAAGTCACAGTGTGGCTTTCAACATATTAAGCAAAAGTTCAGATCTCACTATAAGTTCAAGACAGCTTCCAGCATCAGCTTGAGCAGAATCTTTATATGATGCCAAAAACCTATGTTCTAACATCTTAACCGAAATATATAAACACGCACAAAGCCGAAACAATAAAAAATAAAAAGTAACCTTTTTAACAAAACCAGTTTGTATTCTACGTTTGGTTTCACTACTAACATAAAAAACATAGAAAGACAATGAGTCTCTCAATAAATGCTTTCAAATTAAATATAAATTGAATAATTAAGGTGGTAGACCTTGGTTCAGGGAGATAACTCTTTAAATCAGTTATGTGTTTGTTAAAGTCAAGTTTCATCAATGTGTTTTAAGCATTTACCTGAAACATATTGGAAATAATCTATGTAACCTAGAAGCTTAGAATATATTTATGAAAATGGTTGACACAAACGTACTGATGATTTCAAGAGTTATCTCCCTGAACCAGGGTCTACCCCCTTAAACCTTCATCTCTGAACTACCAGTAGTTCTGAAACTTATCTGTTCAACTTTACATATATATCAAGATCTATAAAAAAATGTTGATTAACGTAATCAGGGATTGAACCACTGCTTGAAATAACGATAGCAAAAATGACCTGCGAAAATGTATATGTTAACAGAATTACTCGATGAAACAGCTTCATACACGTAATTTCACTTTAGATTTGTCCAAGTTTTGCCTGAGCATCATAAAAATAAGATGTGGTATAATTGCCAGTTACACAACTCTCCACCAGTGACCAAATGACATAGAAGTTAACAATTATAGATCACTCTACTGCCTTCAACATTGTGCAAAACACAGACTGCATAGCAAGCTACAAAGACCATGAAATGACAAATGTAAAACGATTCAAACCAGAAAACTTACAGCATCATCTATTTATGTTTGTTTTCAATAAATGAGTAAGTTTTCAATAATTTCTAGTGTAAACAAGTAAAATCTCTGAAAAATAAATATAAAGCATATAACTTCATTGATATTTTTTTTAAAGATTTTAAGCCTATTATTTACTGTGATTACTTTATTTTTCACAGCTAATGGAGCCACAGTCCATTCAGTTTGTTAGAAATATGATAACCAAAGTGAAGGCTCAGCATGTCAGTATACTGGTATTTATAGCCTGTCCTGAGCTATTTATTATGCCAGCTGTAATTTTAATGGCATTTTTGTAAGTGTTTTTAATTTGAATCAATAACTTCAGTAAGGTCAATCAAAAGTATTCTAATGGTTCTTAGGCACCTAACTCATGGACTTGCATAGGATTTTATTATTGTTTTTGTTCAACTTTTTGGGGTAGAAAATTCAGAAATAATCTTTGATCTTAAGCTGTGTATTCCTTGTTCATCTTTAACATCAGTATTTCTTACAATCATTGTTTATATTATATAGGTTCAAGATTGACTTACAACAGGGAACTTTATAAAAAACAAGTTGTATTTTACTGTCACTTATATTTGAAAATTCAATGATTCCTTGCTTGCAATTTACCTAACGTAAAAATTACATCACATCTATTTTGATAATATGTAAATATATATCATCCTCAAACGAAACAATGTTCATAATCAAAAATTAAGTTTATTATTATAGGGAATTTTGTGCTTTTAATTTTAACATGGAGGTCTGTTGTGATTAGTTGTCTAATTGGCAATTATACCACATCTCCTTATTATAATATAGACAGTGGCGGATCCAGAACTTTTTATAAGGGTATCCGCCTATGATAGACACAACAATTATTTCACAATTCTGCTTTACTTAAAAGCAAGATGAACAAATGTCATTTCATAAATATATTTATTACCTTTTGTTTATTTTTTCCTGATTTTAAATAATTCAAACATTATGCATTATTCAAGCATTTCTATAAGGTTTTATAAAAGTATATTTTTGTTTTATTTACTGTTAGTTCCATACCAGAATTGTTTGTTTGATTAATCATGCACCATTTATATATTTTCTATTGCAGTGGCAAATGTTCCAAGTTCTTACCAATCATCTACTACAGATTTCTTCTACTAAGACTAAAGTATTACTACCCAATCTGGGGGTAAGTCAATTATCAGCTGGTTATGGGAGGGAAAGGGAGATGCACATGGTTAGATAAATTATTGTTATCTCCCTTCTTACATATGTATTGCTATACACAGACCACAACCAAAAAAACAAGTATGTGTATTCTCAAAAACACAATAAAAAAATTGTAGTATAAAAATATAAGTTATTATATTTTAAGGAAGCTTGAAGCATTGAAAAATTTGGTATGATTTGATGTAAATGTTTCTGGTGTTCATTCAAACATGAAATATTGGCAATCTAATTAAAATTAAATCTCTGCACTCGCTCATTTTTTTTATGCTTGGTCGCTGCGAGAGATTTAATTTTAATTAGATTGGAATATTGGTAATAGGATAGAAAAACAAACAAACAACAATCAACAAAACATAGAAATCTTGAGATTAATTAACACAAATCCTATAAAAAAACCCATTGGGCATGTGTTTTGCATTAGAGTTGTTCAGAATAAATATCTATTAAAGGTATAAAATAGTATAAGTTAGTAAGACAGCAACCCTACATATTATTTATTCATACAGTGAATTCATTATTATTTGTGGGATACAAATTTTCATGGATTTCATGAGTGAAGTTTAAATAAATGAATTTACAGAATGTCTTTATTTTTTAAAAAGGATACATAAATCAGAAAAAGATTACTGCGAACCCAATGAAAGTTTACCACAGATTCACCTAATAGTTACCCGTCCATTTAAACTTTTGGCAGTTCATTTGTCCCATTGAACAAATACAACAGGTATTGTTCTCTGTGTAGTTTCTTCACTGGGACCTTTAAATTTCTTCTAAGAGAAATCTATCACTCATTGACTAATTTACCTGAGTAAAAATGTATCTGCTAAATAAATATAAATAACAGGTTTAACATTAAAATACTAAATGTGTTTTTGTGTTTATTCAATATTAATAATATTCTTTTTCAATCTGTTCAAAATAAACACTAATTTAATCATAAAAAGTTGATGTTTTAAAAACTTAAGTATTGTTCCTATCGAAATTTTCATTTTTTAGTTTTTGTTTAATTATAGAATACTTTTAAAAAGACCTTAATATAAACATCATCATTTTTAGGGTTTTTTTGTCAAATATTTTTTTGAAATGTAGGAATAATGTTGAAAGTTTTGTCTGAAATCAATTTTTTATTAATGTTTGTATCAGTGTTTACATTCAACAGATTGAATATATAATAAATTCAAACTCACATGCAATTTTTTTTAATGGTAAACATGTTATTTTCATCTATTTAGCAGATAAATTTTTTACTCAGGTAGATTAATCAATGAGTTATAGATTTCTCTTAGAAGAAATTTAAAGGTCCCAGTGAATAAACTACACAGAGAACAATACCTGTTGTATTTGTTTAATGGGACAATATAACTGACAAAAGTTTAAATGAACAGGTAAATTTCAGGTGAATCTGTGGTGAACTTTCATTTGGTTCGCAATAACACTGTCAAAATGTGTTTTTGCATACTGCTACAGAGCTGATTTACAATACCAAAGTCTTAGTTGTTGATTGACAACACATGTTCTTCAGCTGAACTTACGGTATTGCTCCTTGACAATGACATTACTTTAAAAGACAAAACATGTTAATTCATATGATTGTTATATAATTCTGAAAGTTTTTCTGTTTTTTTTTCTAGGCCTCTGTTCCATAGAAATAGAGTAACTATAGAATATTTATGTAACAATCCTCAGTCTCCAGATATGGTGAGGTACCTGTCAACTAAGATTATAGCATTTTTTTCAAGGCTGGCTCCTACAGTAGAATAGAAGTGATCTCCAATCAGAGAGTTGGATAGGAAGTACAGAGTGTGTTCTGTTTGAAAATAAGATATTGTGTTCAGATGTATCAGCAGTTGATTGTAATGGATGTAAACATTGAGGAAGATTTGTGATATGT
The DNA here is from genome assembly GCF_965363235.1 of Mytilus galloprovincialis. Taxonomy (NCBI): domain Eukaryota; kingdom Metazoa; phylum Mollusca; class Bivalvia; order Mytilida; family Mytilidae; genus Mytilus; species Mytilus galloprovincialis. Next base: position 8,766,734 of record NC_134846.1, read on the forward strand.
TGTCATAGTAATTGTGACTATTTTATGTTTTCCAAAATATTGGAGAAAAAGTATTTGCTTTAATAATTAGCTTTTATATTTTATACTCAAAAAAGAAATCAATAACAAAAATATTGTTCTATAAGAAAATAAGGGATTTTTGTACGATTACTGATGATCATTTTGTCTTTATGCACCTTTTAACATTTAAATGCTTGAAGCAGAACCATTTTTCTTTGGAACAAGTTTTCACTGTGCCCTTTCACCTAGAGTTACCTATGTCTGTCCTTTCTTATAATTTTGAAATCCAACAATTGTCAAACAGACTTATTATCACACCTGGCCAATAAAGGGAAGATTTTTGGTTTGCAAGTGTACAGTGGTGAGTTACAGATCAACATCTTTTTTCACAACAAATCATACAAGAACAATTAAACATCATTAAGTCATGAACATTTCAGTACAACTTGCAATCAATTTAAGTGTTAAGATTGTTTGTGAAAAGAACCCCTTGTTCTTATCAAGTGATCTACTTTGCATTGACATGAAATAGATACTTTTACAGACATTTTCTGACACAATGATGATTTGGTTTCCATTATGGAATTTCTGTCACAGATTTCTATGTATAGGATCTACTTGTTTTAGCTAGATCGATGGCATCAGGGAATGTGAAATCAACAGATTTAAAACTGGTGCTACAAGGGGAGCAGTTTTTTTTTATAGGATTTGTGTAAATTAATCTCTAGATTTCTATGTTAGAATTTGTCGATTGTTGTTTGTCTGGTTTTTTTTCCTAGTGGCTGTGATATTGTCTATCTTTTATCAAGCATTTTTGTAGTTTCCGGACAATAACTAGTGTGTAAGTGTATGGATCTGTCTGAAATTGTACCACAAGGGTCCATATCACAAAGGGAAGTCTGGGATTGAGTTTGGGGGTAAATGCCCCAAACGTTCAGTAATTAGGGGCAAAAAAGGGGCCAAAAATGAGCATTTTTCTAGTGTCCGGACAATAACTTGTGTTTAAGTGTATGGATCTCTCTAAAATTGTACTACAAGGTTCCATACCACAAAGGGAAGGCTGGGATTGAGTTTAGGAGGTAATAATTCCAAATGGGGGTTGCAAAAAGTGGGGGGGGTTCCCAATTTTTTAGGGGTGTTCATATTTTTTTCTTCAATATTTTTGTAATCTTTAATTGCACAGTATTGCGCAATAGCAAGAAATCTTCAATTGCACAACAGCACAGTATTGCGCAATAGCAAGAAATCTTCAATTGCATAGTATTGTGCAACAACACGGTATTGCGCAATTGCACAGTATTGCGCAATAGCAAGAAATCTTCAATTGCACAGTATTGTGCAAAAGCACAGTATTGCACAATAGCACAGTATTGCGCAATAGCAAGAAATCTTCAATTACACAGTATTGTGCAACAGCAAGACATCTTCATTTGCAGAGTATTGCACAATAGCAAGAATTCTTCAATTGCATAGTATTGTGCAATATCAAGAAATCTTCAATTGCACAGTATTGCGCAATAACAAGAAGTCTTCAATTGCACAGTATTGCGCAATAGCAAGAAATTTTCAATTGAAAATGAATACAAATCTTTTAACCAATTTCAATGGGATAAATTTAAAGTCTTTAATTTGTAGGGTTCTTACCTTGTATTACTTTTTTGGATATTAGACCCCATTTTTAAATTGTTCTACATTAAGGTCAAAAGGATCCAAAATTAAATTGTGCATTTAGATTTTTTATTATTTAAGGTTTGAAGGGTCCAAAATAAAACTTCGTTTGATTTCAACTAAAATTAAATTTTTGGTGTTTTTTTATATGCTGAATCTAAACAATCATGTTGTTAGATTTTGGATATCAGACCAATCTACATGTAAAATGAATGTCCTATTTAAAATTTTTAAGATCTTTGACCACATTTATTTTGTGTCAGAAACCTATATTATGTCAAAAATTTAATCACAATCCAAATTCAGACAGTATCAAGCTTGAATATTGTGTCCAAACTTGGCCCAACTGTTCAAGGTTCGACGTCTGCGGTCTTATCAGGCTGCGCTCAGTGACGCATTTTATTTCTTTTGTAGTAAATTTTTATTAATGTAATATAGTAGTAAGCCTTTTGGCCTCTGACTTGAGAACTTTTTCTGTATTGTACTTTTGACTGAAATACACTTGAAATTGAAATTTATTCCTTCAAAAAAGCCTTGTTTCAGTTATAAAAATAAAAGTAAAAATGTAGTTCATTGCCATTCATTAATGCTACAGGGTTTAGTGATAAAAAAAATAATTTGAAAGTAATGTTTTCTTACTAAACTTTGTAAATATGTAGGTCTGAACTGTTGTGCGATACATGAATATAGATCTGCAATATAATGTATTTATTAACTTCTTGTGAATTGTTTTTGTTTACAGTGACAAACAGTAATACATCTGCCAACTAATAATAGTCCATAGAAATTCACCCATTCTCACAGTAGGCATAGACACTAATGTAACTATGTTGTTGTGTAAACATTTTAATGCTGTATTTATACAGCTCGAATTTTGAGTCGTAGTGAGGTAGCAAGACCAAGGAAACATCTAGATACAGTGTGATAGAGAGAGATCTGACAATTTTAGAATAATCTCAATAAAAATTAGTATTTATGGCATTTACATCATTAGCACTAGCATTGGTCTTTTTAGTGATCACTCCTGGTCTTTTTAGTGATCACATGGTCATTTACATCCTGGTCTTTTTAGTGATCACATGGTCATTTACATCCTGGTCTTTTAGTGATCACATGGTCATTTACATCCTGGTCTTTTTTTGTGATCACATCGTCTTTTATATCCTGGTCTTTTTAGTGATCACATCGTCTTTTACATCCTGGTCTGTTTTAGTGATCACATGATAATTTACATCCTGGTCTTTTAGTGATCACATCGTCATTTACATCCTGATCTTTTTAGTGATCACATCGTCTTTTACATCCTGGTCTTTTATAGTGATCACATGGTCATTTACATCCTGGTCTTTTTAGTGATCACATCGTCATTTACATCCTGATCTTTTTAGTGGTCACATCGTCTTTTACATCCTGGTCTTTTTTAGTGATCACATGGTCATTTACATCCTGGTCTTTTTAGTGATCAAATCGTCATTTACATCCTTATCTTTTTCGTGATCACATCGTCTTTTACATCCTGGTCTTTTTTAGTGATCACATGGTCATTTACATCCTGGTCTTTTAGTGATCACATGGTCATTTACATCCTGGTCTTTTTAGTGATCACATGGTCATTTACATCCTGATCTTTTAGTGATCACATGGTCATTTACATCCTGGTCTTTTTAGTGATCACATCGTCTTTTACATCCTGATCTTTTTAGTGATCACATCGTCTTTTACATCTTGGTCTTTTTTAGTGATCACATGGTCATTTACATCCTGGTCTTTTAGTGATCACATCGTCTTTTACATCCTGGTCTTTTTTAGTGATCACATGGTCATTTACATCCTCGTCTTTTTAGTGACCACATGCTTAGTTATCCTAGTATTTCCTAATTAAATATTTTTCGTTCAACCATCCATATAAGAATTTTTTTCCGTGATAATGTTCCTTTTAAGGAAAGTTATATATTTCTTAAATATGACATCACAATAATTCAATTATTCTGAATATGCATTTAATATTTGCCACTTAAATATTAGGTAATTAAGCATCAATCACAAGCTGGAATCAACATTCCATCATACTGAGTTTTAACATTCGGTATTTATTTTTAATAGCATTAGAATATCAAAATGAAAAGTGAGAGAGAGAAAGAGACTTGGTCAAATCCATAACATTTATGTCTTTCAAAAATATTTGGAAATTATAGTATTTGGAATTAAACATGTCACATTTTTTTTCTTGAAAATATTTGAAACAATTAAGTTTTATATGTATGTTAACCAGATTTTCATTGTAAATAAATGTGGAAAAGATTCACCTTTGCTATTCTAAATAGAACAGGTAAAATACATTTTATTTTTCTTATTTTCTTTTCAATTTTTTTTTTATATATTTTAACATGTCTTTATGAGAGTAAAACATGTTGAATATATTTATGTTTAAAAATCTAGTCCTTTCAATGGATGCTTGAACAATTTAATTAAAACATCTTTTCTACCAGATATGCTTACTTTTTACAGTTTTGTTTTTATATATTAATAAAATGAGATGCATGGTATACACCAATGAGACTGCAACCCAACCACCAAAAAAAAAAAAAAAAAAATCAACCCAAAACAATATCATGTGTCAATATTTGTTTTTGAAAAAGTCTTCAATGCAATTTTTAAACATTTTCTCAGTAAACACATAATGCTTCATTTATAATTTACTCTTGGTCAGGTTTATTTCACAGTGACTGCTTGTGATTGTATGTAATTAACTCTGAAATATCTCTGTACAGATGACAAAGTCTTGTCTCATTATAGACATTTATCCCTGATCATAATCGGAAATTTTATTAGAGTGTTATCCCCTTATTTGGCAATAAACCAGAACGGTCTAGTAGGTCACTATGGGTCTCCAGTAGAGTGACCCCTTGGGTAACATTAATTGCCTCCTAGTCACCTGTTCACTTCTAAGAAAATTGACATAACAAATTGTCAAACATTTTTTTAAAGTTCATGTGTCCTTTTATATGACATAATAAGATACAAGGCCCCCTACCTTAGGAACAGTCATTAGATTTGGTCACATATGTTGTCAGTTATTAGAATAGGTTTCAAATTCATGTCAGTTACTAGAATAGGTCACAAATTCATGTTAGTTTTTGGAATAGGTCACACATTCATGTTAGTTTTTAGAATAAGTCACAAATTCATGTCAGTTTTTAGAATAGGTCACAAATTTATGTCAGTCATTAGAAAGGTCACAAATTTATGTCAGTTATTAGAATAGGTCATCACAAATTCATGTCAGTTATTAGAATAGGTAACAAATTCATGTCTGTCATTAGAATAGGTCACTAATTCATGTTAGTTTTTAGAATAGGTCACAAATTCATGTCAGTTTTTTAGAAAAGGTCACAAATTCATGTTAGTTTTAAGAATAGGTCACGAATTCATGTCAGTTTTTAGAATAGGTCACAAATTTATGTCAGTGATTAGAATAAATCACAGATGATGTCAATCATTTAGAACAGGTCACAAATTCATGTTATTTTTTAGATGAGGTCACAAATTTATGTCAGTTATTAGAATAGGTCACAATTTCATGTCAGTTATTAGAATAGGTCACAAATTCATGTTAGTTATTAGAATAGGTCACAAATTCATGTTAGTTTTTAGAATAGGTCACAAATTCATGTCAGTTTTTAGAATAGGTCACAAATTTATGTCAGTCATTAGAATAGGTCACAAATTTATCGAAGCATTAGAATAGGTCACAAATTCATGTCAGTTATTAGAATAGGTCACAAATTCATGTCAGTTTTTAGAATAGGTCACAAATTCATGTTAGCTTTTAGAATGGGTCAAAAATTCATGTCAATTTTTAGAAAAGGTCACAAATACATGTTAGTTTTAAGAATAGGTCACGAATTCATGTCAGTTTTTAGAAAAGGTCACACATTTATGTCAGTTTTTAGAATAGGTCACAATTTCATGTCAGTTTTTAGAATAGGTCACAAATTTATGTCAGTCATAAGAATAGATCACAGACAGGGTTTCCCTTGGGTTAATTATTTTTTCGCCACCTCTTTCGCCAAAACAATATATTTTTCTCCACTTTGTTATTGTTTTCGGCAAGTATCATTATATATTTTTCGTTTAAATTGTTCCCTATTTTTGTACCCCCCCCCCCCTGTGATAAGATGAGTTTAGGTTGCCCCATCGTTGTCTATGATTATTCTCTTAAACTTATCTTAGAATCTACATTGTAATGAATACACACTTAAAATTTACTATTAAAAAGACGGAACTTTTTTTTAGAAAGGATGAAAATTCATTAAACATGTATTTTAAACAACTTTTCTAATTGAGGAGGCCACCTACTTTTGATAATAAAGAAGATATATCAGTCCCATAATATAACAAATTCTTGGACATATTTTGACCATATAATACAAGAAAGATATACAGTTCTTTGGGAAAGTTTCTTTAAAAGAAAAATAGGTGCCCTTTTGTTCTATGAACTGGTTTAAAACAAAAGAAGCTTTTTTCACTTGGAATTGATCCCTCATTTAAGGTGTAGGTATACATTGAAGGGTTACTCGCTTTCGAGGGGTTGTTTCCAATCATTTGAAAAGATATCTTCATAACGACAGTTTTCTTTTATTCTAGACCATCGTAAATGAAAAAGTTGAGACGTAAAACTATGTTTGAAACATGTCGAGTCACACAAACGACTTTAAAGTACTCTATAAAATCAATTATCTATATCAAAGTCAATTGACAAAGTTTTAAATCGAAGATTTTTCTTGCTTTTAAATTTTTTTCGTCATAACAACAGTTTTCTTTTCTGGACCATCATTAAAAGAAGGAGAGGAGACATTAAAAGTTTGCTTTGAACACGTGCGTCGCAAAGTAGTTAATAAATGATCCGTTTGTGACATATGACGAATGCCATTTAACCATATCATTTTGTTAAAACAATACAATCAACACCTTTATTAATTAGTCCTTTGTTGTCGATATCACAAAATGCAATCAGCTGATTATTGATTTTCTGTCAATATCTTAACGAGTTCAAGGTGAATTCCGAGTATATTGTCTGATCAGGTAAAATCCGAGAAACCCGAAAAAATGTAAATAAACAAGATGGCTGAAAATAAATCGTATAAATATATTTCTTTCGCCAAATTCTTTCGCCAACGACGAATTTTCATCGCCACAATTATTATTTTTTCGCAAATTGCGAAAATGGCGACCGCCAGCGGAAACCCTGATCACAGATCATGTCAGTTATTAGAATAGGTCACAAATGTATGTCAGTCATTAGAATAGGTCACAAATTTATGTTAACTTTTAGAGTAGGTCACAAATTTATGTCAGTTTTTAGAATAGGTCACAAATTTATGTCAGTCATTAGAATAGATCACAGGTGATGCCAATCATTAGAACAGGTCACAAATTCATGTCAGTTTTTAGAATAAGTCACAAATTCATGTTAGATTTTAGAATAGGTAACAAATTCTTGTTAGTTTTTAGAACAGGTCACACACAAATTCATGTCAGTTTTAAGAATAGGTCACAAATTTATGTCAGTCATTAGAATATATCACAGATCATATCAGTGATTAGAATAGGTCACAACTTCACGTCAGTCATTAGAATAGGTCACAAATTCATGTCAGTCATTAGAATAGGTCACAAATTCATGTCAGCTTTTAGAATAGGTAACAAATTCATGTTAGTTTTTAGAATAGGTCACACACAAACTCATGTTAGTTTTTAGAATATATCACAAATTTATGTCAGCCATTAGAATAGATCACAGATCATGTCAGTCAATAGAATAGGTCACAAATTCATTTCAGTTTTAAAAATAGGTCACAAATTTATGTCAGTCATTAGTATAGGTCACAAGTGCACGTCATAATTTATGTTAGTAATTGGAATACATTACAAATACATGTCAGCGCAACGAAATGGCACATAAAAGAACACAAACAGATATCAGGACAGAGACACAACTATGAATATTAAAAAAACGTCAGGCGTCCAGATGTAAGCACAGTGACACACATCAGAACATAATCAGACATCAGGAATACAGATGTCAGCACAGAGACACAACCAGGAACATTTACAAACGTCAGACATCCATATGACAGCAACAAACATCAAACATCCAGATGTAAGAACATCGACACAACTAGGAACATAAATAGATTTCAAACATCAAGATGTCAACATAGTGACACAACTGGGAACATAAACAGATATAAGCAAAGTGATACAAAAAGGAACATCAACAGACATCAGACATCCAGATGACAGCACAGTGACACAAATAGGAACATAAGCAGACATCAGACATCCATATGACAGCACAGTGACACAAATAGAAACATAAACAGATATCCAGATGTAAGCACAGTGACACAAATAGAAACATAAGTAGACATCAGACATCCAGATGACAGCACAGTGGCACAAATAGGAACACAAACAGACGTCAGACATCCAGATGTCAGCACAGTGACACAAATAGGAACATAAGCAGACATCAGACATCTAGATGACAGGACAGTGACACACATAGGAACATAAACAGACATCAAGATGACAGCACAGTGACACAAATAGGAACATAAACAGACATAAGACATCCAGATGACAGCAGAGTTACACAAATAGGAACGTAAACAGACGTAAGACATCCAGATGACAGCACAGTGACACAAATAGGAACATAAACAGACATCATAATTCAGATGACAGCACAGTCACACACATAGGAACGTAAACAGACTTCAGACATCCAGATGACAGCACAGTGACACAAATAGGAACATAAACAGACATCAGAATTCAGATGACAGCACAGTCACACAAATAGGAACATAAACAGACATAAAACATCCAGATGACAGCAGAGTGACACAAATAGGAACGTAAACAGACGTAAGACATCCAGATGACAGCACAGTGACACAAATAGGAACATAAACAGACATCAGACATCCATATGACAGCACAGTGACACAGAGAGGAAAATAAACAAACGGCAGACATCCAGATGTCAACAAAGTGACACAAATAGAAACATAAGCAGACGTCAGACATCTAGATGACAGCAACAAACGTCAGACATCCAGATGTCAGCAAGATACGTCAAACATCTAGATATAACATTGACACACCTAGGAACATAAACAAACGTCAAAAATCCATATGTCAGAACATTGACATAATAAGGAACACTTACAGTTCTCAGACATCAAGATGTCAGAACATTGACATAATTAAGAACACTTACAGATCTCAGACATCAAGATGTCAGAACATTGACACAACTAGGAACATAAATACACTTTACACATCAAGATGTCAGCACAGTGACACAACTGGGAACATAAACAGATATAAGTATAGTGACACAAATAGGAACATTAACAGACGTCATACATCCGGACGACAGCACAGTGACACAAATAGGAACATTAACAGACGTCATACATCCAGACGTCATACATCCAGACGACAGCACAGTGACACAAATAGGAACGTAAACAGACGTCAGACATTCAGATGTCAGCACAGTGACACAAATAGGAACATAAACAGACGTCAGACATCCAGATGACAGCACAGTGACACAAATAGGAACATAAACAGACGTCAGACATCCAGATGACAGTACAGTGACACAAATAGAAACATAAACAGACATCAGACATCCAGATGTCAGACAGCACAGTGACACACATAGGAACATCAGCAGACATCAGACATCCAAATGTCAGCACAGTGACACAAATAGGAACATAAACAGACGTCAGACATCCAGATGACAGCACAGTGACACAAATAGGAACATAAACAGACATCAGACATCCAGATGACAGCACAGTAACACAAATAGGAACATAAACAAACGTCAGACATCCAGATGACAGCACAGCGACACAAATAGGAACATTAACAGACGTCATACATCCACACGACAGCACAGTGACACACATTGGAACGTAAACAGATGTCAGCACATTGACACAAAGAGGAAAATAAACAGACGTCAAACATCCAGATGACAGCACAGTGACACAAATAGGAACATAAACAGACGTCAGACATCCAGATGTCATTTCAGTGACACAAATAGGAACATAAACATCCATCGAGATTCAAATGTCAGCACAGTGACACAAATAGGAACATAAACAGACATCAGACATCCAGATGTCAGCACATTGACACAAATAGGAACATAAACAGACATCAGACATTCAAATGTCAGCACAGTGATACAAATAGGAACATAAACAGACGTCAGACATCCAGATGACAGCACAGTGACACAAATAGGAACATTAACAGACGTCAGACATCCAGATGACAGCACAGTGACACAAATAGAAACATAAACAGCCATCAGACATCCAGATGTCAGACAGCACAGTGACACACATAGGAACATAAACAGACACCAGACATCCAAATGTCAGCACAGTGACACAAATAGGAACATAAACAGACGTCAGACATCCAGATGACAGCACAGTGACACAAATAGGAACATAAACAGACATCAGACATCCAGATGACAGCACAGTAGTAACACAAATAGGAACATAAACAACCGTCAGACATCCAGATGACAGCACAGCGACACAAATAGGAACATTAACAGACGTCATACATCCAGATGTCATTTCAGTGACACAAATAGGAGCATAAACAGACATCAGACATCAGACATCCAAATGTCAGCACAGTGAAACTATTAGGAACAAAAACAAACGTCAGACATCCAAATGTCAGCACAGTGACACTAATAGGAACAAAAACAAACGGCAGACATCCAGATGTCAGCACAATGAAACACACCTAGGAACATTGACACAACTAGGAACATACACAAACGTCAGACATCCAGATGTCAGTACAGTGACACAACTAAGAATGTAAACAGAGTGTATCATACTTTCTTAGAAGAGTTGTTTAATGTAATAATTTTTCATTTAAATTTTGTTTCAGAATGATCCAACCCTTACAAAGATGTTGTACAGAAATAAGGACAACTTAGAAACTATATTTAGAATTTTAGATAAAGACAATTCTGGTTAGTTATCATTTCAAGTTTTCATTGAAACTAATTATTGAACAAATTTTCCCTGAACTGATTTTTGAACCAGTTTTCAAATGAACTTACTGATTATTGAACAAGTTTTAGGAGAATCTACTGTATAATATTTTGTGTTTCTAAGTGATATATACCAAAAAATACCACTAGCTAAATTGATGTATTTGTTTAATATTCCAAACTTAACAATCAGTATAAAATGGTAAGTTGTCTCCTTATTGGAGTCCTTATAAATATAAGGAGATCTGGTGTGATTGCCAATGAGCCAACTATCCACTACAGTGAAATGAAGTTGGAGTAAAGAATTAAAGGCCATTGTACAGCCTTCAACAATGAGAAAACCCTTATCATATACTAGATGGTTATAAAAGGCTCCGACATGAAAAAGGGAAGCAATTCAAAGGAGAACACTAATGGCCTAATTTATAACAAAACAATTTACAAAAAAGAAATATAACAGACGTGAACCATGTCTTTTGGGGTACAAAACAATATAATAGAAAAACAAGGGATACAGGGTATCAATCCATGACACAAAATCAATCAATGCAGAGCGAAAAACACACCAACAAGCAAAGGAACATCGCTTTTTTTGCTGTTCTTCATCTCAAAGTTACAGCTAGGCCTTCAACAGGGAGCAAAAAATTCTCACCTCACTGCAAGTTTAAGACGGTCCCTAGCATCGGTTTGAGCTGAATTTTTTGCCAAATAATTTTGGTAGACTTTGTAAAATCACCACCAAATCGGGCCCAGTCGAAAAAAAAACATCCTGAAAAGTAGTACATGTACATTTTATAAATTAAGACTAAGTGCTTGTAGGTTGCACTTTGTGAATACAGCTGTTTCACAAACCACGCCTCTTTTTGGAAAAATTTATTATTCATAGATAGTCTGTTTTGTTTATCTACTGGTACCCAAATATGATCATTATGCTTCAACTCGTAGAGACACAACTTAAGAATTTAACCAGTATAAATACACATGGATAGCAGCCAAGTACGAATTCTGAGGAAGGCTCAAAGTGAAGGGAGGGAGAATTTTAGTATAAGTTTAAACTGTTAGAAGTTCAAGGTATACAAATGTTTAAAATATGCTGCATAGCCCTATGTTTTGACCTTTGAAAGAAATAGAAGGGCACATAAACTTTCCATTCTAGGATGTAATTTTTACGAAACTTTATAGTAAAAGTGGCACAGTTTTAGTCGTAAAAGGAGTTCCTATGGGAAATTGCATTGGCTATATTTACAGAAGTGCAACCTGTAGTACTGGATGACAATTTAAATGGTAGACAAAAAAGTACTGTATGATGATGTAACAAGTTTCCAATGATGAAAATAGTTCTTGACTAATTAAATGACAATTTTAATGCTCTTTAAATATACAAAATATTATTACATTTAATTTTTTTTTAATTAAATGACATTTAAAAAGCAACTTTTTACTTGTTGCTACATGTTTTATTCTGCAGGTCAGATTTCTATGGAAGAATTTGAAGAGACAATCAAGATGCTGATCAAACACCAAGGGCTTAAGGTTCCAAAGAGAGACATTCTGGACATTGCACACAAAATTGATATTAATAAAGATGGATTAATTGACTTCAATGAATTTCTAGAAGCTTTTCATATTGTTGATCATTTTGGTATATATCGTACAAGAAGACGTATGGGTTCTAAGGAGTCAGCAGATTTTCATTCAGTAAATGGGAGTATTAGATCAGTCAATGTGTCTTCTCTAGACATGACGAGAAAAGTCTCTCGCAAAGTGTCGAGACAAAGTTTAAATGAGATTGTGGAAATTTCTGCTAGTTTTAAAGACGATCACTTATTTAATTACAATTAAGTAAATGACCTTTCGGAATGTGATAAAACTTTAGAATGAGAATTTACAGCAATCAGCATACCTTGAATGTTAAAAAAGAATTAAATGGAAACAAATTTGAAAACAGCCTTGTAAGGACTCATAATGCATTAGGTAGTTTTTATCTTTTCTTGTAGAACTTTCACTTTTATTATCTTGACTAGCCCGGGGTAACAATTATATCCATCCTTTAGTGATTACTATGCTGCGTCATCTATAGGTAGATAAATGTCAAGCCCATTTGGACTACATCGTTCATGACCAATGGCAGCACTTGGAACTCCTATCAGTGTGGAAGTGTAAAAATGATAATGTGTCTAGTGTTTACAAATTTCGTAAAGCAGAAACCGAAAATATACGTTGACATTCAAACATTTGCGCTAGTAACATATCCAGGAACTCCAATTAGTTGATTAAGAACTTTAAAATTTGCCACTAAATATCTTCTTATGTTTTGGGAGTAAAGACTTGTTGCACAATCAGTACGTGGCTATTGTTGATTTACATTTTCTACATTTACACATGGTCATCTTAAAGGTGCTTTTTGATTGGATGCAGCCAGTGACAACTGTGACCAATGAGTATCATTACCTTGTGGATCCAAAATTTTATTTTAAATCTGCCAAGAGTGGCGGGAGGGGACTGGATTGTAACCATTGGCCAGCGAAGATGCTTTTTATAGGTCATCTACATTTTGAAAAGAGGTTGTTTATGCTTAAGTTTTTGTAAGGTAACATTGATTTTAAAGGTCTGCAAAGTTTTTCATGCAGTTTCGATCATTTGTGAAATTGCTAAATTTGAGTTTAATGTTCAATGTTCACTTGTGTCAACAAGAGGTCTGTCAGAAAAGACACAGTTTCATGGATTTTGAAAGTTGTCAAAGTAAATGAATATCTTTACTCTTCATTGAAGTAGAAATAAAGCCCTTAATGTGATTTTTTTGTGGTTCTTCTGGTCAAGTTGACCTGCAATCCAGATAAAGATAAACATGGTGTACAATAAAAAAATCATATGTAAGATTTAAATAGATTGGTTTTCTATAAACTGCATAATGAAGGTCCAACATGACTGAAAGTGAGTCAGATGTTGGTCATATTAGTTTGAGCATATGTTACATATTTGCTATGATTATATCCATTACACCTGATCAACACTCTTCTCAATAAAACATACCCGTTTCATTTTATCAGAGGTACATTCAGGTATTAATCTATACTAGGAACACTAAAGGTCAAAACTTAAAACAGCCAATGACATATAAAGTCAAAAGTTAAAACAGCTAATGACACTTAAAATCAAAAGTTAAAACAGCCATTGACAGGTACAGTCAAAAGTTAAATCAGCCAATGACACTTACAGTCAAAAATGAAAACAACCAATGACACTTAATCACCAGCCCAGTAGTGAGCACTTTTTTTGCTGACATGAATTATCATTGATATGGTTTTATTTATAAATTAACTGTTAACAAAATTTAGAATTTTTGAAATACTAAGGCTTTTCTACCTCAGGCATAGATTACCTTAGCTGGATTTGGCAAAACTTTTAGGAATGTTGGTCCTCAATGCTCTTCAACTTCGTACTTGATTTGGCCTTTTTACATTTTTTGGATTCGAGCGTCACTGATGAGTCTTTTGTAGACGAAACGCGCGTCTGGCGTATATACAAAATTTAGTCCTGGTATCTATGATGAGTTTATTTAAAGTCAAAAGTGAAAACAGCCAATGACACATAGAGTAAAGGTAAAACAGCCAATGACACTTGGAGTCAAAAGTTTAAACAGCCAATGAGGGATTTATTCATGTGATAACCAGTGGGAAAAGATAAACTGCAACATTATAACGTTGATTCAAAAGTCTTGAATACATTAAATTGGAATACAGTAATATACAAAGGCTATCACAAAACAGGTATTTTGTTAAATATCAAGACTAGAGGCTCTATCGAGCCTGTGTCGCTCACCTTGGTCTATGTGTATATTCAACAAAGGACACTCTCCAACATTTAAGACAATAATAGAATTCATGACCAAAATCAGTTTTATTGATCTTGTATTGCTGATCATTTTGCCTGTTTAGTTTCTCTCTATCTTCTTTAGTTTTTGCTCAAAACACAAAAGAATATATAAAAAAATCCTCATTTAAGGGCAATCACTCCTATAAAAAGTCACAGTCTACTTATCTTTGTAAAAGATTACAAAATTTACGAAAAGTTGTTAAAAATTGTCTATAGAGGGCCATTACTCCTTACCTTAAGGGGTCAATTAAAAATTTTGGTCATGTTGAATTATTTGTAGATCTTACTTTGCTGAACATTATTGCTGTTTACAGTTTATCTCTATCTATTTTAATATTCATTTTTCCCCTTATCAGATTTGCTCTTAATGCTTTAGTTTCGGAGATATAAGCCAAAAAACTGCATTTTACCCCCATGTTCTATTTTTAGCCATGATGGTCATCTTGGTTGATGGGCGGGGTCATCGGATACTTTTTTGAAACAAGATACCC
This sequence comes from Mytilus galloprovincialis, assembly GCF_965363235.1. Classification (NCBI taxonomy): domain Eukaryota; kingdom Metazoa; phylum Mollusca; class Bivalvia; order Mytilida; family Mytilidae; genus Mytilus; species Mytilus galloprovincialis. The sequence goes on from NC_134846.1 coordinate 8,781,884, forward strand.
TAAGAATGATGTAGGCCAAGTTTGGTTTAATTTGGCCCCGTAGTTTCAGAGGAAAAGATTGTTGTAAAAGATTACAAAAATGTACGAAAAATTTTGAAAAATTGACTTTAAAAGGCAACTCTTTATGGGGTCAATTGACAATTTTGGTCATGATGACTTACTTTTAGATCTCACTTGGCTGAACAATTTTTCTGTTTACAGTTTATCTCTATCTATTATAATATTCAAGATAATAATCAAAATCTGCAAAATTTCATTAAAGTTACCAATTTAGGGGCAGCAACCTAACAACGGGTTGTCTGATGCGTCTGAAAATTTCAGGGCATATAGATCTTGACCTGATGAACATTTTTACCCTGTCAGCTCTAAATGCTTTAGTTTCAGAGATATAACTAGATACCCTAAGGATGATTTAGGCCAATTTTGGTTTTATTTGGCCCAGTAGTTTCAGAGGAGAAGATTTTGTAAAAATTAACGGACGACGACGGACGCCAAGTGACGAGAAAAGCTCACTTGGCCCTTTTGGGTCTGTTGAGCTAAACATGAGTTATTTTCATTGTTTTATTTTTTCTTGTAAATGATCATAATTGTAACATTTCTCTTCTGTACAAATTTTATAAGAGTTAATTTATTTTCATGTGCACATGTTTTGCCTCAACGGTTGTTAACTTACAGACCTTCTAAAATTCAAACTGACCATTATTCCGTGCGTTCATCGTGTATCGTGCGTGTTGCGTGCGTGCATCGTGCGTGTATCGTGCGAGTACCAATCGTGCGTTCATCATTCATCGTTCCGTGTATTTTCCGTGTAACGTGCGTGCATCGTGTATTCTTAATCGTGTATCTTGCGTGTATCGTGCGCTCATCAATCATTCATTCTTAACCGTGTATCGTGCCTGTATCGTGCGTTCATCAATCATTCATTCTTATAACCGTGTATCGTGCGTTCGTCAATCGTGTATAATTGTGTAGATCAGATAACGGGCATTTGTGAAACGTTCATCTCTAATTGTGTAACGTTCATACATTGCGGTTTTTATATGATAGTCGGTTATAGAGCTCACCAAAGCTTATATTTTTTTCTCACGGTTAAAGTATATGTATATAAATAATTTAAATAAAATGTACAGTCATACTTATTTTCTTGTAGACACTTAATTAACTTCATCGTACATAACGTTCATACAGATTCATGACTTTTTGTGTAAATATTTTATCATCTGTAAATATTTTGTGGTTATTCGGTGAATCTTGGCTGGGACTGACACATTTTTATATAACGATACATGTTGTACGTACAAACAATAACATGATATTGACATTTCTACGACAGAAGAGCTAAAATTGGAATTTCTATTCAACTGAGCGAAAATGGACTTAAAAATATACTGTTGGCCAACTGTTATTTGTTAAAAATATTCTGTCAATTAAAAACAAATATGTTTTTGCAAAATTTAAATGTGGGGTAGCTCCACTAAAAAAATAGAAACTGGAAACTATGAAACAAAAGTAGTCCACGACATGACATGTGTTGTAGCTCTACTATTGAAGATGAACTTCATGTCATTCTTAAATGCCCATTATATGTAGTTTTAAGACAAATATTATACATTTTAATGAACATTTTAACCCGCGGTTATAATTATCAGATAGCGAAAATTTTATATGTTTATTTAATAACGGCAATGTTGCTGCTATAGTCGCCAAAAACACCAACAATATTTTATTGAAAAGAAACTATACAAATCCTTGGTTGTAAATCCTAGGTAGACTATAATTCTTCGCTTGTTTGGCAAATTCCTATGCTACTAAGATATTTTCAAAGATTTAAGTTCTGATAAATTCCATTATAAATATCATTTTTGTCTTAGTTTCTGATGGTCACATGCACGTTATGTTATTTCATTGAGAAAATACAATATACAAGATTGTCGGGTAAATGTGGATTGCGGATTAAAATGTTAAATGTCAAATATGAATTAACAAATTAAACTGAGGCGAATTAACACGAATATGTATGTTCTTTCAACAGTGTTTGAATTCTCTTTTTTGAATTTCATTTAAACTAAGCTAAAATGTTTTGTGGAAAATTGAATAAAGATAAACATTATATGTATTTGAAGGCATTATTTTAATTAAACAAATATAAGATCACGCAAACACATCATGTATTATCTTAAATTGAGGAACTTTTAAAACTTGAAATTGGATTTACAAGTTTAAGATATTATATAATCTTGTTTTTTTTTTTTTTTTTTTTTTTATAAATTAGTTAAATATATGGTATTATCATAACAAGTCTAGTTGTTAACCTTCTATGATTATTAAAGAATGACGGATGTTGTTTTTTTATCGGTACGTCTAAACACTGTTAAGGAATGCTTAGTGCAATAGGACTTTGACTATACAATGCCGCTAAGGACTAGAAGGAGTGCTATTATATGTATTATTTTTATATATCATGTTAGAGATTGATATTTAATGCTTAAACTTCAAATTTTACAGAAAAATAATCATAAATAAACGAAATATTCAACATTATTTAGACACGTGCCGGTTTTTCTTTGATATGCCGAAAATCAATGAACCGTTTGACACGTGCCAAATAACATATATATATATAGAGCAACTGATTAAACAATGACGATCTTTTTTATTTTAAGTGATTTAAAACAATTGTATCGAAAAGATTTATGCTTCAAATATTTATAATTAAATGTGTTGTTATTATTTAAAATGATGAAAAGGACAAATAATTTTGCTGTTGTTTTATTTCTTTTGCAACAAAATTGTTTGCCATAGGAGCACGACTTCGATGCATGTGCGTCAACTTATAAATAAGAGTGTGGTCAACTTGTTAAAATGTTTATGTAAGATGTACGGAGACAAAAGGAATATATATATATTTATAAGTGTTTTGTTTTTATTTTAATTCCGACAAAGATGCGTGTAAATACAAATGGTTTCACTAAAAATATGAGTAAATTCCGAAAACCATCATAAGAAACAACTATGTTAAGTTTCACGAAATAGATAAGCGGTTCTCAAGTTACAGTGCGACTGCGGACGGACGGACACCGGACATTTGTATACCATAAAACGTCCCGTCAAAATGTTGACGGGCGTATAAAAAAGCGTAGTGCGCCCGTATGTCAAAAGAAATCTGATTTGTATGTTTTTGTCGAGTCTTCGACTTTAGTCGAAAAATCGATCCTAAGCGATCCTACATTCCGTCGGCGTCTTTGAAATTTTAATGACCGTTTCTTAAACTATCCTGGATTTCTATAAAACTTGGACAGAAGCTTGTTAATAATCATAAGATAGTATCAGGAAGTTTTAAAACATTTATTAGATTAATAAACTGTCCTGGGTTTTTACCAAACTTGGACAGAAGCTTTTTTCAATCAAAAGATAGTATCAACAGGAATATTTTATTGATTTATTTCCTCATTGTTGTTGAGCATGCGATTAACAGAAAGAATAGGCGAGACACCGGGTTCCGCGGAACCTTTACGATTTTTTTTTAACAAATTGTCTGTTTAACATATTGTATGAGATAATTTATGAAATAATTACTGTGGTGTGTTCATTACTCACTGTTGAAGGCCGTGGGGTGACTTATGGTGAAAACTTCTGTGTCATTTTATTTCTTGCGATGAGTTGTCTCATCCCAAATCATACCACATCTTTTTCTTGTTATCAAAACTTCAACATGTATTTTCAAAAACTTTAAGAACGATTGTACGAATATGTATTGAAACCTCGTAACCAGCTTCAACATGTTCATGTGTGGACAAGTATCATTTGCAAATCTATAAAACACGTATTCAAAATGGCGATTAACTGGAAACAACAAAGTATACCAGAATTTGTGAAAACGCTCCACGAAGAAGTCAAACTGACGACGGACGACGACAAAGTGATACCAATATATATACGAACGCAAAATTTGTATGCGGTCTTTTAAAAACCGACATTAGATCTATTACTCTGTTGACAAATTTATTATTTACTTGAAATGATTTCAAAATACGCTTGAGAAAATACTTCTTCGTTCTGATTTTTTTTTTCAAGAATTATTCATTTATAAGTATCCAACTTTACCGATCTTGTCGATTTTAAAACGTTAAGACATCAGATAGGAGGATTCCCGTGTAATCAGTTATGTAATTTGACACGTGTAAGACGGTTCATTGATTTTCGGCATATCAAAGAAAAACAGGCGCGTGTCTTGATAATGTTGAATAACTGTTTATTTATTGTTACTTTTCTATAAAATTTGAAATTTATGCATTAAATATCGATATATACCATAATATGAAAAGAAATTACATGTAACAGAATCCCATCTAGTCCTTAGTGGCATGTTATAAGTTCTTAGTGCACTAAGGACTTCTTTAGACGCACCCGTGTTTTTTTTTACCATGGGGTGTTTTTTGTTCTGTTACTGAGGAGATTTTTTGTCCTTTATGAATCCATATGACAAAGACTCCAATAAGGATAAATTTTGTTTCATAGAAAGATCGGTAGTTTTTATCCAATTTTTGTTCATTTTTATCGGATATAATAAAATACAAACAATCAATTGAAGTTTCGTATGCATCTATCAAGACCAAGCAATTTTTGACTAGTATAAAGGGTTGCCTTTGTTTTATAGCTAAAAACGGTATTATTCGTTTTGCGTTACATTGGGTTGAATAATAAAATAATAGCTCAGCACACTTCGGCGCAGACCAGCAAACTTTGGCGCAATGGCGTGCGATGTTTTATAAAACGCGGGATATCTTAATTAAAGTCTACATATGTGCAATTATTATGAGCAGTATATTTATTTCAATGTCAGTATATAAAGCATTTACTTTAGTGTTATTGCCTATGGATGTTATAGTTCAAGTTGCTGCGTTCTTATTGAGAGATCGTCCTATTTGATGTTTTGCAAGTGGAAATTATTCTTGCTTCTACATGTATCGTTACTTAATTTGTTCCTCTAATAAGATCCTCATTTACCATTATATAATCATAAGAATAGTTTGTGGACCCGTATGTATGTAGGGAATGATACTCAATCGTACGTATAAAAACAAATCTTTCGTGTATTTCCCGTTTCATAGTCCTACATGTATATTGAATTTTACTCACAACTCAGTAAGTTGATACCAGCACGGATTACATGTATGCTTAAACCTCTTATTCTTGGATTGCTGGTCCAAGGACACAGTTATCGTCCTTTACGAATATAGTCCCTAGTGTAAACAGTGTATAACTTGCATGTCTTATTTGATACACTTTCCCAATTTATTTCTTGATATTAAATGCATGAAATATCAAGTAGGGGGATGTAATTACATGTAAAAAAAAATTGGGTGCTGAATCTTTATGTTAAGAAGTAAATTGGTCCAGTTCTAAAAGGTCAAATTTTAGCACGTCTGAAGCTGTCAAACTGAATTTTACACCCCCTTAACACAGAATTGTCAATATTTTGAGTTAGAGCTGGTAGAAGTTTCTATAATTTTGATATTATTTGTCTCACTGGTAGTACACTACACTGTAAAAATCTTTTTGAGAAAGAGCAGGTGCGATTTTTTTAATTTGAATTTATTGTCTAAAAGAAATGCACTACGAAATAACTGTGTTCTCGGGCCTAAGAGATGGATTCCTGAAATCTAGATTCTGTACTTTGGCAACTTTCCTGAATGATTTGCTGGTTTCAGTTTGTCAAACTCAATCAAAGTAAAGGATTTACATCTTTGGTTTACAGAAATTCTGTTAAAATGTGCCATTTTGGCATTCTACGGCTATAATAAGCATTTTAAAGCAGTTTACATTTTATGGCTAAGAGGCATGCTGACTTTCTATCTGACAGCTTTTTTGTTCCTGATATTTGTGTTTCTATGATTAAATCAAATTAAATTAACCATTTGTGAACTCTGGATATAGAGAAAAGTAGATTATCACAGAAAAAAAGTGCAGATATTTGTATTCACGGCCATGGTTAAACGGCCTAATAGATGTATGTAAAATGTGAAGAGCTTTGTACATCAAATCTGTAGTCCATCACAAATATTTCACTAAATCTGTAAAAAAAGCACTTTATTATACTCAGTACACCTTACTCCTTTCATAGGCTACCATTTTTTTTCTCTGTATGATAGTTAGTGGTCCAACTTTATGCCTATTAAGGCTAAAACTAAATGCAAGTTTTCCATTGAAAAGTGAAAAAACTGGCAATCAGACCATATTGTTTCTAAAAAAATTAAATGCAAGAGTCCTTTTGCAATTAGACTTCTTGTATCATAACGCCTTAGCATAGAAATGAGCAAAAAGTTACACATTTTCATTTCTAATAGCTTCTGTGTGCATTTTTATATGTCAATATGGGCTACCGCCTAAATCGACTCTAAATAATTCTCAGTACTACATGGCCCAAGACCATTTTATACTCATGTGGTATGCTTTTTGACACTTTTCTATACATTTAAAGTACATTTTATATATATGAAAGAATAAATTAGGCATAAAAAACTTCAAAATCTTCAAATTGGCTGAGAAAAATGCATATTTATATAAGGCGTCCCTAAATTGGAAAATCTCTATTTTCAGGCATAGGCTTATATAAATTTCACTTTGGAATAATTACAATACATCTGATAAATAAAAGAGTGTTCAGATGCTTTTAATACTTAATATTTGATATTCAAGAGCATTTAAAAAGCAAATTTTTGCAAAATTTAAAATTTTAAGGCCAAAATCTTGACAGTTGAAGATATTTGATTTACACGTCAAAAATAAACATTCAAATGTCTATATTAAAATGACCCTAGTGTCTCTAATATATGTCATATGGCCATGAAACTTGGCAACCTATCTCACAATTGCCTAAGCTTAGGTTATGCAAAGTTTTATAAAGATTGGTCAAGTCTTTCTGTCCTATTAGGTCCAAGGACACAGTTATCGTCCTTTGGTTTTCGTTGTCTACGAATATAGTCCCTAGTGTAAACAGTGTATAACTTGCATGTCTTATTTGATACACTTTCCCAATTTATTTCTTGATATTAAATGCATGAAATATCAAGTAGGGGGATGTAATTACATGTAAAAAAAAATTGGGTGCTGAATCTTTATGTTAAGAAGTAAATTGGTCCAGTTCTAAAAAGTCAAATTTTAGCACGTCTGAAGCTGTCAAACTGAATTTTACACCCCCTTAACACAGAATTGTCAATATTTTGAGTTAGAGCTGGTAGAAGTTTCTATAATTTTGATATTATTTGTCTCACTGGTAGTACACTACACTGTAAAAATCTTTTTGAGAAAGAGCAGGTGCGATTTTTTTAATTTGAATTTATTGTCTAAAAGAAATGCACTACGAAATAACTGTGTTCTCGGGCCTAAGAGATGGATTCCTGAAATCTAGATTCTGTACTTTGGCAACTTTCCTGAATGATTTGCTGGTTTCAGTTTGTCAAACTCAATCAAAGTAAAGGATTTACATCTTTGGTTTACAGAAATTCTGTTAAAATGTGCCATTTTGGCATTCTACGGCTATAATAAGCATTTTAAAGCAGTTTACATTTTATGGCTAAGAGGCATGCTGACTTTCTATCTGACAGCTTTTTTGTTCCTGATATTTGTGTTTCTATGATTAAATCAAATTAAATTAACCATTTGTGAACTCTGGATATAGAGAAAAGTAGATTATCACAGAAAAAAAGTGCAGATATTTGTATTCACGGCCATGGTTAAACGGCCTAATAGATGTATGTAAAATGTGAAGAGCTTTGTACATCAAATCTGTAGTCCATCACAAATATTTCACTAAATCTGTAAAAAAAGCACTTTATTATACTCAGTACACCTTACTCCTTTCATAGGCTACCATTTTTTTTCTCTGTATGATAGTTAGTGGTCCAACTTTATGCCTATTAAGGCTAAAACTAAATGCAAGTTTTCCATTGAAAAGTGAAAAAACTGGCAATCAGACCATATTGTTTCTAAAAAAATTAAATGCAAGAGTCCTTTTGCAATTAGACTTCTTGTATCATAACGCCTTAGCATAGAAATGAGCAAAAAGTTACACATTTTCATTTCTAATAGCTTCTGTGTGCATTTTTATATGTCAATATGGGCTACCGCCTAAATCGACTCTAAATAATTCTCAGTACTACATGGCCCAAGACCATTTTATACTCATGTGGTATGCTTTTTGACACTTTTCTATACATTTAAAGTACATTTTATATATATGAAAGAATAAATTAGGCATAAAAAACTTCAAAATCTTCAAATTGGCTGAGAAAAATGCATATTTATATAAGGCGTCCCTAAATTGGAAAATCTCTATTTTCAGGCATAGGCTTATATAAATTTCACTTTGGAATAATTACAATACATCTGATAAATAAAAGAGTGTTCAGATGCTTTTAATACTTAATATTTGATATTCAAGAGCATTTAAAAAGCAAATTTTTGCAAAATTTAAAATTTTAAGGCCAAAATCTTGACAGTTGAAGATATTTGATTTACACGTCAAAAATAAACATTCAAATGTCTATATTAAAATGACCCTAGTGTCTCTAATATATGTCATATGGCCATGAAACTTGGCAACCTATCTCACAATTGCCTAAGCTTAGGTTATGCAAAGTTTTATAAAGATTGGTCAAGTCTTTCTGTCCTATTAGGTCCAAGGACACAGTTATCGTCCTTTGGTTTTCGTTGTCTACGAATATAGTCCCTAGTGTAAACAGTGTATAACTTGCATGTCTTATTTGATACACTTTCCCAATTTATTTCTTGATATTAAATGCATGAAATATCAAGTAGGGGGATGTAATTACATGTAAAAAAAAATTGGGTGCTGAATCTTTATGTTAAGAAGTAAATTGGTCCAGTTCTAAAAGGTCAAATTTTAGCACGTCTGAAGCTGTCAAACTGAATTTTACACCCCCTTAACACAGAATTGTCAATATTTTGAGTTAGAGCTGGTAGAAGTTTCTATAATTTTGATATTATTTGTCTCACTGGTAGTACACTACACTGTAAAAATCTTTTTGAGAAAGAGCAGGTGCGATTTTTTTAATTTGAATTTATTGTCTAAAAGAAATGCACTACGAAATAACTGTGTTCTCGGGCCTAAGAGATGGATTCCTGAAATCTAGATTCTGTACTTTGGCAACTTTCCTGAATGATTTGCTGGTTTCAGTTTGTCAAACTCAATCAAAGTAAAGGATTTACATCTTTGGTTTACAGAAATTCTGTTAAAATGTGCCATTTTGGCATTCTACGGCTATAATAAGCATTTTAAAGCAGTTTACATTTTATGGCTAAGAGGCATGCTGACTTTCTATCTGACAGCTTTTTTGTTCCTGATATTTGTGTTTCTATGATTAAATCAAATTAAATTAACCATTTGTGAACTCTGGATATAGAGAAAAGTAGATTATCACAGAAAAAAAGTGCAGATATTTGTATTCACGGCCATGGTTAAACGGCCTAATAGATGTATGTAAAATGTGAAGAGCTTTGTACATCAAATCTGTAGTCCATCACAAATATTTCACTAAATCTGTAAAAAAAGCACTTTATTATACTCAGTACACCTTACTCCTTTCATAGGCTACCATTTTTTTTCTCTGTATGATAGTTAGTGGTCCAACTTTATGCCTATTAAGGCTAAAACTAAATGCAAGTTTTCCATTGAAAAGTGAAAAAACTGGCAATCAGACCATATTGTTTCTAAAAAAATTAAATGCAAGAGTCCTTTTGCAATTAGACTTCTTGTATCATAACGCCTTAGCATAGAAATGAGCAAAAAGTTACACATTTTCATTTCTAATAGCTTCTGTGTGCATTTTTATATGTCAATATGGGCTACCGCCTAAATCGACTCTAAATAATTCTCAGTACTACATGGCCCAAGACCATTTTATACTCATGTGGTATGCTTTTTGACACTTTTCTATACATTTAAAGTACATTTTATATATATGAAAGAATAAATTAGGCATAAAAAACTTCAAAATCTTCAAATTGGCTGAGAAAAATGCATATTTATATAAGGCGTCCCTAAATTGGAAAATCTCTATTTTCAGGCATAGGCTTATATAAATTTCACTTTGGAATAATTACAATACATCTGATAAATAAAAGAGTGTTCAGATGCTTTTAATACTTAATATTTGATATTCAAGAGCATTTAAAAAGCAAATTTTTGCAAAATTTAAAATTTTAAGGCCAAAATCTTGACAGTTGAAGATATTTGATTTACACGTCAAAAATAAACATTCAAATGTCTATATTAAAATGACCCTAGTGTCTCTAATATATGTCATATGGCCATGAAACTTGGCAACCTATCTCACAATTGCCTAAGCTTAGGTTATGCAAAGTTTTATAAAGATTGGTCAAGTCTTTCTGTCCTATTAGGTCCAAGGACACAGTTATCGTCCTTTGGTTTTCGTTGTCTACGAATATAGTCCCTAGTGTAAACAGTGTATAACTTGCATGTCTTATTTGATACACTTTCCCAATTTATTTCTTGATATTAAATGCATGAAATATCAAGTAGGGGGATGTAATTACATGTAAAAAAAAATTGGGTGCTGAATCTTTATGTTAAGAAGTAAATTGGTCCAGTTCTAAAAGGTCAAATTTTAGCACGTCTGAAGCTGTCAAACTGAATTTTACACCCCCTTAACACAGAATTGTCAATATTTTGAGTTAGAGCTGGTAGAAGTTTCTATAATTTTGATATTATTTGTCTCACTGGTAGTACACTACACTGTAAAAATCTTTTTGAGAAAGAGCAGGTGCGATTTTTTTAATTTGAATTTATTGTCTAAAAGAAATGCACTACGAAATAACTGTGTTCTCGGGCCTAAGAGATGGATTCCTGAAATCTAGATTCTGTACTTTGGCAACTTTCCTGAATGATTTGCTGGTTTCAGTTTGTCAAACTCAATCAAAGTAAAGGATTTACATCTTTGGTTTACAGAAATTCTGTTAAAATGTGCCATTTTGGCATTCTACGGCTATAATAAGCATTTTAAAGCAGTTTACATTTTATGGCTAAGAGGCATGCTGACTTTCTATCTGACAGCTTTTTTGTTCCTGATATTTGTGTTTCTATGATTAAATCAAATTAAATTAACCATTTGTGAACTCTGGATATAGAGAAAAGTAGATTATCACAGAAAAAAAGTGCAGATATTTGTATTCACGGCCATGGTTAAACGGCCTAATAGATGTATGTAAAATGTGAAGAGCTTTGTACATCAAATCTGTAGTCCATCACAAATATTTCACTAAATCTGTAAAAAAAGCACTTTATTATACTCAGTACACCTTACTCCTTTCATAGGCTACCATTTTTTTTCTCTGTATGATAGTTAGTGGTCCAACTTTATGCCTATTAAGGCTAAAACTAAATGCAAGTTTTCCATTGAAAAGTGAAAAAACTGGCAATCAGACCATATTGTTTCTAAAAAAATTAAATGCAAGAGTCCTTTTGCAATTAGACTTCTTGTATCATAACGCCTTAGCATAGAAATGAGCAAAAAGTTACACATTTTCATTTCTAATAGCTTCTGTGTGCATTTTTATATGTCAATATGGGCTACCGCCTAAATCGACTCTAAATAATTCTCAGTACTACATGGCCCAAGACCATTTTATACTCATGTGGTATGCTTTTTGACACTTTTCTATACATTTAAAGTACATTTTATATATATGAAAGAATAAATTAGGCATAAAAAACTTCAAAATCTTCAAATTGGCTGAGAAAAATGCATATTTATATAAGGCGTCCCTAAATTGGAAAATCTCTATTTTCAGGCATAGGCTTATATAAATTTCACTTTGGAATAATTACAATACATCTGATAAATAAAAGAGTGTTCAGATGCTTTTAATACTTAATATTTGATATTCAAGAGCATTTAAAAAGCAAATTTTTGCAAAATTTAAAATTTTAAGGCCAAAATCTTGACAGTTGAAGATATTTGATTTACACGTCAAAAATAAACATTCAAATGTCTATATTAAAATGACCCTAGTGTCTCTAATATATGTCATATGGCCATGAAACTTGGCAACCTATCTCACAATTGCCTAAGCTTAGGTTATGCAAAGTTTTATAAAGATTGGTCAAGTCTTTCTGTCCTATTAGGTCCAAGGACACAGTTATCGTCCTTTGGTTTTCGTTGTCTACGAATATAGTCCCTAGTGTAAACAGTGTATAACTTGCATGTCTTATTTGATACACTTTCCCAATTTATTTCTTGATATTAAATGCATGAAATATCAAGTAGGGGGATGTAATTACATGTAAAAAAAAATTGGGTGCTGAATCTTTATGTTAAGAAGTAAATTGGTCCAGTTCTAAAAGGTCAAATTTTAGCACGTCTGAAGCTGTCAAACTGAATTTTACACCCCCTTAACACAGAATTGTCAATATTTTGAGTTAGAGCTGGTAGAAGTTTCTATAATTTTGATATTATTTGTCTCACTGGTAGTACACTACACTGTAAAAATCTTTTTGAGAAAGAGCAGGTGCGATTTTTTTAATTTGAATTTATTGTCTAAAAGAAATGCACTACGAAATAACTGTGTTCTCGGGCCTAAGAGATGGATTCCTGAAATCTAGATTCTGTACTTTGGCAACTTTCCTGAATGATTTGCTGGTTTCAGTTTGTCAAACTCAATCAAAGTAAAGGATTTACATCTTTGGTTTACAGAAATTCTGTTAAAATGTGCCATTTTGGCATTCTACGGCTATAATAAGCATTTTAAAGCAGTTTACATTTTATGGCTAAGAGGCATGCTGACTTTCTATCTGACAGCTTTTTTGTTCCTGATATTTGTGTTTCTATGATTAAATCAAATTAAATTAACCATTTGTGAACTCTGGATATAGAGAAAAGTAGATTATCACAGAAAAAAAGTGCAGATATTTGTATTCACGGCCATGGTTAAACGGCCTAATAGATGTATGTAAAATGTGAAGAGCTTTGTACATCAAATCTGTAGTCCATCACAAATATTTCACTAAATCTGTAAAAAAAGCACTTTATTATACTCAGTACACCTTACTCCTTTCATAGGCTACCATTTTTTTTCTCTGTATGATAGTTAGTGGTCCAACTTTATGCCTATTAAGGCTAAAACTAAATGCAAGTTTTCCATTGAAAAGTGAAAAAACTGGCAATCAGACCATATTGTTTCTAAAAAAATTAAATGCAAGAGTCCTTTTGCAATTAGACTTCTTGTATCATAACGCCTTAGCATAGAAATGAGCAAAAAGTTACACATTTTCATTTCTAATAGCTTCTGTGTGCATTTTTATATGTCAATATGGGCTACCGCCTAAATCGACTCTAAATAATTCTCAGTACTACATGGCCCAAGACCATTTTATACTCATGTGGTATGCTTTTTGACACTTTTCTATACATTTAAAGTACATTTTATATATATGAAAGAATAAATTAGGCATAAAAAACTTCAAAATCTTCAAATTGGCTGAGAAAAATGCATATTTATATAAGGCGTCCCTAAATTGGAAAATCTCTATTTTCAGGCATAGGCTTATATAAATTTCACTTTGGAATAATTACAATACATCTGATAAATAAAAGAGTGTTCAGATGCTTTTAATACTTAATATTTGATATTCAAGAGCATTTAAAAAGCAAATTTTTGCAAAATTTAAAATTTTAAGGCCAAAATCTTGACAGTTGAAGATATTTGATTTACACGTCAAAAATAAACATTCAAATGTCTATATTAAAATGACCCTAGTGTCTCTAATATATGTCATATGGCCATGAAACTTGGCAACCTATCTCACAATTGCCTAAGCTTAGGTTATGCAAAGTTTTATAAAGATTGGTCAAGTCTTTCTGTCCTATTAGGTCCAAGGACACAGTTATCGTCCTTTGGTTTTCGTTGTCTACGAATATAGTCCCTAGTGTAAACAGTGTATAACTTGCATGTCTTATTTGATACACTTTCCCAATTTATTTCTTGATATTAAATGCATGAAATATCAAGTAGGGGGATGTAATTACATGTAAAAAAAAATTGGGTGCTGAATCTTTATGTTAAGAAGTAAATTGGTCCAGTTCTAAAAGGTCAAATTTTAGCACGTCTGAAGCTGTCAAACTGAATTTTACACCCCCTTAACACAGAATTGTCAATATTTTGAGTTAGAGCTGGTAGAAGTTTCTATAATTTTGATATTATTTGTCTCACTGGTAGTACACTACACTGTAAAAATCTTTTTGAGAAAGAGCAGGTGCGATTTTTTTAATTTGAATTTATTGTCTAAAAGAAATGCACTACGAAATAACTGTGTTCTCGGGCCTAAGAGATGGATTCCTGAAATCTAGATTCTGTACTTTGGCAACTTTCCTGAATGATTTGCTGGTTTCAGTTTGTCAAACTCAATCAAAGTAAAGGATTTACATCTTTGGTTTACAGAAATTCTGTTAAAATGTGCCATTTTGGCATTCTACGGCTATAATAAGCATTTTAAAGCAGTTTACATTTTATGGCTAAGAGGCATGCTGACTTTCTATCTGACAGCTTTTTTGTTCCTGATATTTGTGTTTCTATGATTAAATCAAATTAAATTAACCATTTGTGAACTCTGGATATAGAGAAAAGTAGATTATCACAGAAAAAAAGTGCAGATATTTGTATTCACGGCCATGGTTAAACGGCCTAATAGATGTATGTAAAATGTGAAGAGCTTTGTACATCAAATCTGTAGTCCATCACAAATATTTCACTAAATCTGTAAAAAAAGCACTTTATTATACTCAGTACACCTTACTCCTTTCATAGGCTACCATTTTTTTTCTCTGTATGATAGTTAGTGGTCCAACTTTATGCCTATTAAGGCTAAAACTAAATGCAAGTTTTCCATTGAAAAGTGAAAAAACTGGCAATCAGACCATATTGTTTCTAAAAAAATTAAATGCAAGAGTCCTTTTGCAATTAGACTTCTTGTATCATAACGCCTTAGCATAGAAATGAGCAAAAAGTTACACATTTTCATTTCTAATAGCTTCTGTGTGCATTTTTATATGTCAATATGGGCTACCGCCTAAATCGACTCTAAATAATTCTCAGTACTACATGGCCCAAGACCATTTTATACTCATGTGGTATGCTTTTTGACACTTTTCTATACATTTAAAGTACATTTTATATATATGAAAGAATAAATTAGGCATAAAAAACTTCAAAATCTTCAAATTGGCTGAGAAAAATGCATATTTATATAAGGCGTCCCTAAATTGGAAAATCTCTATTTTCAGGCATAGGCTTATATAAATTTCACTTTGGAATAATTACAATACATCTGATAAATAAAAGAGTGTTCAGATGCTTTTAATACTTAATATTTGATATTCAAGAGCATTTAAAAAGCAAATTTTTGCAAAATTTAAAATTTTAAGGCCAAAATCTTGACAGTTGAAGATATTTGATTTACACGTCAAAAATAAACATTCAAATGTCTATATTAAAATGACCCTAGTGTCTCTAATATATGTCATATGGCCATGAAACTTGGCAACCTATCTCACAATTGCCTAAGCTTAGGTTATGCAAAGTTTTATAAAGATTGGTCAAGTCTTTCTGTCCTATTAGGTCCAAGGACACAGTTATCGTCCTTTGGTTTTCGTTGTCTACGAATATAGTCCCTAGTGTAAACAGTGTATAACTTGCATGTCTTATTTGATACACTTTCCCAATTTATTTCTTGATATTAAATGCATGAAATATCAAGTAGGGGGATGTAATTACATGTAAAAAAAAATTGGGTGCTGAATCTTTATGTTAAGAAGTAAATTGGTCCAGTTCTAAAAGGTCAAATTTTAGCACGTCTGAAGCTGTCAAACTGAATTTTACACCCCCTTAACACAGAATTGTCAATATTTTGAGTTAGAGCTGGTAGAAGTTTCTATAATTTTGATATTATTTGTCTCACTGGTAGTACACTACACTGTAAAAATCTTTTTGAGAAAGAGCAGGTGCGATTTTTTTAATTTGAATTTATTGTCTAAAAGAAATGCACTACGAAATAACTGTGTTCTCGGGCCTAAGAGATGGATTCCTGAAATCTAGATTCTGTACTTTGGCAACTTTCCTGAATGATTTGCTGGTTTCAGTTTGTCAAACTCAATCAAAGTAAAGGATTTACATCTTTGGTTTACAGAAATTCTGTTAAAATGTGCCATTTTGGCATTCTACGGCTATAATAAGCATTTTAAAGCAGTTTACATTTTATGGCTAAGAGGCATGCTGACTTTCTATCTGACAGCTTTTTTGTTCCTGATATTTGTGTTTCTATGATTAAATCAAATTAAATTAACCATTTGTGAACTCTGGATATAGAGAAAAGTAGATTATCACAGAAAAAAAGTGCAGATATTTGTATTCACGGCCATGGTTAAACGGCCTAATAGATGTATGTAAAATGTGAAGAGCTTTGTACATCAAATCTGTAGTCCATCACAAATATTTCACTAAATCTGTAAAAAAAGCACTTTATTATACTCAGTACACCTTACTCCTTTCATAGGCTACCATTTTTTTTCTCTGTATGATAGTTAGTGGTCCAACTTTATGCCTATTAAGGCTAAAACTAAATGCAAGTTTTCCATTGAAAAGTGAAAAAACTGGCAATCAGACCATATTGTTTCTAAAAAAATTAAATGCAAGAGTCCTTTTGCAATTAGACTTCTTGTATCATAACGCCTTAGCATAGAAATGAGCAAAAAGTTACACATTTTCATTTCTAATAGCTTCTGTGTGCATTTTTATATGTCAATATGGGCTACCGCCTAAATCGACTCTAAATAATTCTCAGTACTACATGGCCCAAGACCATTTTATACTCATGTGGTATGCTTTTTGACACTTTTCTATACATTTAAAGTACATTTTATATATATGAAAGAATAAATTAGGCATAAAAAACTTCAAAATCTTCAAATTGGCTGAGAAAAATGCATATTTATATAAGGCGTCCCTAAATTGGAAAATCTCTATTTTCAGGCATAGGCTTATATAAATTTCACTTTGGAATAATTACAATACATCTGATAAATAAAAGAGTGTTCAGATGCTTTTAATACTTAATATTTGATATTCAAGAGCATTTAAAAAGCAAATTTTTGCAAAATTTAAAATTTTAAGGCCAAAATCTTGACAGTTGAAGATATTTGATTTACACGTCAAAAATAAACATTCAAATGTCTATATTAAAATGACCCTAGTGTCTCTAATATATGTCATATGGCCATGAAACTTGGCAACCTATCTCACAATTGCCTAAGCTTAGGTTATGCAAAGTTTTATAAAGATTGGTCAAGTCTTTCTGTCCTATTAGGTCCAAGGACACAGTTATCGTCCTTTGGTTTTCGTTGTCTACGAATATAGTCCCTAGTGTAAACAGTGTATAACTTGCATGTCTTATTTGATACACTTTCCCAATTTATTTCTTGATATTAAATGCATGAAATATCAAGTAGGGGGATGTAATTACATGTAAAAAAAAATTGGGTGCTGAATCTTTATGTTAAGAAGTAAATTGGTCCAGTTCTAAAAAGTCAAATTTTAGCACGTCTGAAGCTGTCAAACTGAATTTTACACCCCCTTAACACAGAATTGTCAATATTTTGAGTTAGAGCTGGTAGAAGTTTCTATAATTTTGATATTATTTGTCTCACTGGTAGTACACTACACTGTAAAAATCTTTTTGAGAAAGAGCAGGTGCGATTTTTTTAATTTGAATTTATTGTCTAAAAGAAATGCACTACGAAATAACTGTGTTCTCGGGCCTAAGAGATGGATTCCTGAAATCTAGATTTTGTACTTTGGCAACTTTCCTGAATGATTTGCTGGTTTCAGTTTGTCAAACTCAATCAAAGTAAAGGATTTACATCTTTGGTTTACAGAAATTCTGTTAAAATGTGCCATTTTGGCATTCTACGGCTATAATAAGCATTTTAAAGCAGTTTACATTTTATGGCTAAGAGGCATGCTGACTTTCTATCTGACAGCTTTTTTGTTCCTGATATTTGTGTTTCTATGATTAAATCAAATTAAATTAACCATTTGTGAACTCTGGATATAGAGAAAAGTAGATTATCACAGAAAAAAAGTGCAGATATTTGTATTCACGGCCATGGTTAAACGGCCTAATAGATGTATGTAAAATGTGAAGAGCTTTGTACATCAAATCTGTAGTCCATCACAAATATTTCACTAAATCTGTAAAAAAAGCACTTTATTATACTCAGTACACCTTACTCCTTTCATAGGCTACCATTTTTTTTCTCTGTATGATAGTTAGTGGTCCAACTTTATGCCTATTATGGCTAAAACTAAATGCAAGTTTTCCATTGAAAAGTGAAAAAACTGGCAATCAGACCATATTGTTTCTAAAAAAATTAAATGCAAGAGTCCTTTTGCAATTAGACTTCTTGTATCATAACGCCTTAGCATAGAAATGAGCAAAAAGTTACACATTTTCATTTCTAATAGCTTCTGTGTGCATTTTTATATGTCAATATGGGCTACCGCCTAAATCGACTCTAAATAATTCTCAGTACTACATGGCCCAAGACCATTTTATACTCATGTGGTATGCTTTTTGACACTTTTCTATACATTTAAAGTACATTTTATATATATGAAAGAATAAATTAGGCATAAAAAACTTCAAAATCTTCAAATTGGCTGAGAAAAATGCATATTTATATAAGGCGTCCCTAAATTGGAAAATCTCTATTTTCAGGCATAGGCTTATATAAATTTCACTTTGGAATAATTACAATACATCTGATAAATAAAAGAGTGTTCAGATGCTTTTAATACTTAATATTTGATATTCAAGAGCATTTAAAAAGCAAATTTTTGCAAAATTTAAAATTTTAAGGCCAAAATCTTGACAGTTGAAGATATTTGATTTACACGTCAAAAATAAACATTCAAATGTCTATATTAAAATGACCCTAGTGTCTCTAATATATGTCATATGGCCATGAAACTTGGCAACCTATCTCACAATTGCCTAAGCTTAGGTTATGCAAAGTTTTATAAAGATTGGTCAAGTCTTTCTGTCCTATTAGGTCCAAGGACACAGTTATCGTCCTTTGGTTTTCGTTGTCTACGAATATAGTCCCTAGTGTAAACAGTGTATAACTTGCATGTCTTATGTGATACACTTTCCCAATTTATTTCTTGATATTAAATGCATGAAATATCAAGTAGGGGGATGTAATTACATGTAAAAAAAAATTGGGTGCTGAATCTTTATGTTAAGAAGTAAATTGGTCCAGTTCTAAAAGGTCAAATTTTAGCACGTCTGAAGCTGTCAAACTGAATTTTACACCCCCTTAACACAGAATTGTCAATATTTTGAGTTAGAGCTGGTAGAAGTTTCTATAATTTTGATATTATTTGTCTCACTGGTAGTACACTACACTGTAAAAATCTTTTTGAGAAAGAGCAGGTGCGATTTTTTTAATTTGAATTTATTGTCTAAAAGAAATGCACTACGAAATAACTGTGTTCTCGGGCCTAAGAGATGGATTCCTGAAATCTAGATTCTGTACTTTGGCAACTTTCCTGAATGATTTGCTGGTTTCAGTTTGTCAAACTCAATCAAAGTAAAGGATTTACATCTTTGGTTTACAGAAATTCTGTTAAAATGTGCCATTTTGGCATTCTACGGCTATAATAAGCATTTTAAAGCAGTTTACATTTTATGGCTAAGAGGCATGCTGACTTTCTATCTGACAGCTTTTTTGTTCCTGATATTTGTGTTTCTATGATTAAATCAAATTAAATTAACCATTTGTGAACTCTGGATATAGAGAAAAGTAGATTATCACAGAAAAAAAGTGCAGATATTTGTATTCACGGCCATGGTTAAACGGCCTAATAGATGTATGTAAAATGTGAAGAGCTTTGTACATCAAATCTGTAGTCCATCACAAATATTTCACTAAATCTGTAAAAAAAGCACTTTATTATACTCAGTACACCTTACTCCTTTCATAGGCTACCATTTTTTTTCTCTGTATGATAGTTAGTGGTCCAACTTTATGCCTATTAAGGCTAAAACTAAATGCAAGTTTTCCATTGAAAAGTGAAAAAACTGGCAATCAGACCATATTGTTTCTAAAAAAATTAAATGCAAGAGTCCTTTTGCAATTAGACTTCTTGTATCATAACGCCTTAGCATAGAAATGAGCAAAAAGTTACACATTTTCATTTCTAATAGCTTCTGTGTGCATTTTTATATGTCAATATGGGCTACCGCCTAAATCGACTCTAAATAATTCTCAGTACTACATGGCCCAAGACCATTTTATACTCATGTGGTATGCTTTTTGACACTTTTCTATACATTTAAAGTACATTTTATATATATGAAAGAATAAATTAGGCATAAAAAACTTCAAAATCTTCAAATTGGCTGAGAAAAATGCATATTTATATAAGGCGTCCCTAAATTGGAAAATCTCTATTTTCAGGCATAGGCTTATATAAATTTCACTTTGGAATAATTACAATACATCTGATAAATAAAAGAGTGTTCAGATGCTTTTAATACTTAATATTTGATATTCAAGAGCATTTAAAAAGCAAATTTTTGCAAAATTTAAAATTTTAAGGCCAAAATCTTGACAGTTGAAGATATTTGATTTACACGTCAAAAATAAACATTCAAATGTCTATATTAAAATGACCCTAGTGTCTCTAATATATGTCATATGGCCATGAAACTTGGCAACCTATCTCACAATTGCCTAAGCTTAGGTTATGCAAAGTTTTATAAAGATTGGTCAAGTCTTTCTGTCCTAAGAGATGGATTCCTGAAATCTAGATTCTGTACTTTGGCAACTTTCCTGAATGATTTGCTGGTTTCAGTTTGTCAAACTCAATCAAAGTAAAGGATTTACATCTTTGGTTTACAGAAATTCTGTTAAAATGTGCCATTTTGGCATTCTACGGCTATAATAAGCATTTTAAAGCAGTTTACATTTTATGGCTAAGAGGCATGCTGACTTTCTATCTGACAGCTTTTTTGTTCCTGATATTTGTGTTTCTATGATTAAATCAAATTAAATTAACCATTTGTGAACTCTGGATATAGAGAAAAGTAGATTATCACAGAAAAAAAGTGCAGATATTTGTATTCACGGCCATGGTTAAACGGCCTAATAGATGTATGTAAAATGTGAAGAGCTTTGTACATCAAATCTGTAGTCCATCACAAATATTTCACTAAATCTGTAAAAAAAGCACTTTATTATACTCAGTACACCTTACTCCTTTCATAGGCTACCATTTTTTCTCTCTGTATGATAGTTAGTGGTCCAACTTTATGCCTATTAAGGCTAAAACTAAATGCAAGTTTTCCATTGAAAAGTGAAAAAACTGGCAATCAGACCATATTGTTTCTAAAAAAATTAAATGCAAGAGTCCTTTTGCAATTAGACTTCTTGTATCATAACGCCTTAGCATAGAAATGAGCAAAAAGTTACACATTTTCATTTCTAATAGCTTCTGTGTGCATTTTTATATGTCAATATGGGCTACCGCCTAAATCGACTCTAAATAATTCTCAGTACTACATGGCCCAAGACCATTTTATACTCATGTGGTATGCTTTTTGACACTTTTCTATACATTTAAAGTACATTTTATATATATGAAAGAATAAATTAGGCATAAAAAACTTCAAAATCTTCAAATTGGCTGAGAAAAATGCATATTTATATAAGGCGTCCCTAAATTGGAAAATCTCTATTTTCAGGCATAGGCTTATATAAATTTCACTTTGGAATAATTACAATACATCTGATAAATAAAAGAGTGTTCAGATGCTTTTAATACTTAATATTTGATATTCAAGAGCATTTAAAAAGCAAATTTTTGCAAAATTTAAAATTTTAAGGCCAAAATCTTGACAGTTGAAGATATTTGATTTACACGTCAAAAATAAACATTCAAATGTCTATATTAAAATGACCCTAGTGTCTCTAATATATGTCATATGGCCATGAAACTTGGCAACCTATCTCACAATTGCCTAAGCTTAGGTTATGCAAAGTTTTATAAAGATTGGTCAAGTCTTTCTGTCCTAAGAGATGGATTCCTGAAATCTAGATTCTGTACTTTGGCAACTTTCCTGAATGATTTGCTGGTTTCAGTTTGTCAAACTCAATCAAAGTAAAGGATTTACATCTTTGGTTTACAGAAATTCTGTTAAAATGTGCCATTTTGGCATTCTACGGCTATAATAAGCATTTTAAAGCAGTTTACATTTTATGGCTAAGAGGCATGCTGACTTTCTATCTGACAGCTTTTTTGTTCCTGATATTTGTGTTTCTATGATTAAATCAAATTAAATTAACCATTTGTGAACTCTGGATATAGAGAAAAGTAGATTATCACAGAAAAAAAGTGCAGATATTTGTATTCACGGCCATGGTTAAACGGCCTAATAGATGTATGTAAAATGTGAAGAGCTTTGTACATCAAATCTGTAGTCCATCACAAATATTTCACTAAATCTGTAAAAAAAGCACTTTATTATACTCAGTACACCTTACTCCTTTCATAGGCTACCATTTTTTTTCTCTGTATGATAGTTAGTGGTCCAACTTTATGCCTATTAAGGCTAAAACTAAATGCAAGTTTTCCATTGAAAAGTGAAAAAACTGGCAATCAGACCATATTGTTTCTAAAAAAATTAAATGCAAGAGTCCTTTTGCAATTAGACTTCTTGTATCATAACGCCTTAGCATAGAAATGAGCAAAAAGTTACACATTTTCATTTCTAATAGCTTCTGTGTGCATTTTTATATGTCAATATGGGCTACCGCCTAAATCGACTCTAAATAATTCTCAGTACTACATGGCCCAAGACCATTTTATACTCATGTGGTATGCTTTTTGACACTTTTCTATACATTTAAAGTACATTTTATATATATGAAAGAATAAATTAGGCATAAAAAACTTCAAAATCTTCAAATTGGCTGAGAAAAATGCATATTTATATAAGGCGTCCCTAAATTGGAAAATCTCTATTTTCAGGCATAGGCTTATATAAATTTCACTTTGGAATAATTACAATACATCTGATAAATAAAAGAGTGTTCAGATGCTTTTAATACTTAATATTTGATATTCAAGAGCATTTAAAAAGCAAATTTTTGCAAAATTTAAAATTTTAAGGCCAAAATCTTGACAGTTGAAGATATTTGATTTACACGTCAAAAATAAACATTCAAATGTCTATATTAAAATGACCCTAGTGTCTCTAATATATGTCATATGGCCATGAAACTTGGCAACCTATCTCACAATTGCCTAAGCTTAGGTTATGCAAAGTTTTATAAAGATTGGTCAAGTCTTTCTGTCCTAAGAGATGGATTCCTGAAATCTAGATTCTGTACTTTGGCAACTTTCCTGAATGATTTGCTGGTTTCAGTTTGTCAAACTCAATCAAAGTAAAGGATTTACATCTTTGGTTTACAGAAATTCTGTTAAAATGTGCCATTTTGGCATTCTACGGCTATAATAAGCATTTTAAAGCAGTTTACATTTTATGGCTAAGAGGCATGCTGACTTTCTATCTGACAGCTTTTTTGTTCCTGATATTTGTGTTTCTATGATTAAATCAAATTAAATTAACCATTTGTGAACTCTGGATATAGAGAAAAGTAGATTATCACAGAAAAAAAGTGCAGATATTTGTATTCACGGCCATGGTTAAACGGCCTAATAGATGTATGTAAAATGTGAAGAGCTTTGTACATCAAATCTGTAGTCCATCACAAATATTTCACTAAATCTGTAAAAAAAGCACTTTATTATACTCAGTACACCTTACTCCTTTCATAGGCTACCATTTTTTTTCTCTGTATGATAGTTAGTGGTCCAACTTTATGCCTATTAAGGCTAAAACTAAATGCAAGTTTTCCATTGAAAAGTGAAAAAAACTGGCAATCAGACCATATTGTTTCTAAAAAAATTAAATGCAAGAGTCCTTTTGCAATTAGACTTCTTGTATCATAACGCCTTAGCATAGAAATGAGCAAAAAGTTACACATTTTCATTTCTAATAGCTTCTGTGTGCATTTTTATATGTCAATATGGGCTACCGCCTAAATCGACTCTAAATAATTCTCAGTACTACATGGCCCAAGACCATTTTATACTCATGTGGTATGCTTTTTGACACTTTTCTATACATTTAAAGTACATTTTATATATATGAAAGAATAAATTAGGCATAAAAAACTTCAAAATCTTCAAATTGGCTGAGAAAAATGCATATTTATATAAGGCGTCCCTAAATTGGAAAATCTCTATTTTCAGGCATAGGCTTATATAAATTTCACTTTGGAATAATTACAATACATCTGATAAATAAAAGAGTGTTCAGATGCTTTTAATACTTAATATTTGATATTCAAGAGCATTTAAAAAGCAAATTTTTGCAAAATTTAAAATTTTAAGGCCAAAATCTTGACAGTTGAAGATATTTGATTTACACGTCAAAAATAAACATTCAAATGTCTATATTAAAATGACCCTAGTGTCTCTAATATATGTCATATGGCCATGAAACTTGGCAACCTATCTCACAATTGCCTAAGCTTAGGTTATGCAAAGTTTTATAAAGATTGGTCAAGTCTTTCTGTCCTATTAGGTCCAAGGACACAGTTATCGTCCTTTGGTTTTCGTTGTCTACGAATATAGTCCCTAGTGTAAACAGTGTATAACTTGCATGTCTTATTTGATACACTTTCCCAATTTATTTCTTGATATTAAATGCATGAAATATCAAGTAGGGGGATGTAATTACATGTAAAAAAAAATTGGGTGCTGAATCTTTATGTTAAGAAGTAAATTGGTCCAGTTCTAAAAGGTCAAATTTTAGCACGTCTGAAGCTGTCAAACTGAATTTTACACCCCCTTAACACAGAATTGTCAATATTTTGAGTTAGAGCTGGTAGAAGTTTCTATAATTTTGATATTATTTGTCTCACTGGTAGTACACTACACTGTAAAAATCTTTTTGAGAAAGAGCAGGTGCGATTTTTTTAATTTGAATTTATTGTCTAAAAGAAATGCACTACGAAATAACTGTGTTCTCGGGCCTGCTGTCTGATTGACGAATACCCGTCATTTTATATATTTAGATTTTTTTTAATTTTTTTTTGAGGGATGCACCCAGTAGCACCTTTTCATTTAAGATATATTTCCGTGACGTAACCTCGAAAGATTAGTCACATCACTAAAAACAATAAGGGAAATGAAACTTCTCGCATGTTGCACTTTGGGTAATAGTTCTCTTCGACAAAATACTGCCTTGAACTCAATTTTGGTATAAATATAAAGAAGCCACAATTTGGTTCTGAAATGTATATTTTTGTAAACACCAAAAGCTAGGTAGCATATCCCTTAATTGATACAGGCTCTTAAATTCGACAATGCTTAGAGACAGTGCTAGGGCTGTTAGCAAGTCAAGGTCACTAAACTCTCATTATCCGTTTAGAGATTTTCTGAAAATACAATGGCTTTTGCCTTATTCGAAACTAAAACATTAGCAAACATAACTGGTGGCCTTCGGCTGTCAATTGTTCTTTTCGGGTTGTTGTCTCTTTGACACATTCCGATTTTCATTCTTAGTTTTAAAATAACTAAAAATACTATTTACAATTGTCAGTTCAAAATACATTTAAGAAGTCAGTGCGATGATACATGTTATATTCTACTGAATTTACTATATCCGTTATTATTACGTAATATATATATTATATAAGGCCTGTGTCCAGGTGGAAATAACGGGCCGTAATAACAATATGTGATTTGTATGTCATTAATAGTTATCCCATAAGGACGCGGTGTGTCAGTTTAAGATCATCCCTATGGCCGGAGGCCAGAGGGTGATCTTACACTGACACACCAAGTCCGAATGGGATAACTATTTTACATCCCAGCTGTTCTAGATTAGACGAAAAACCATTTACAATTCATAAAATCTAGTTTAGAACGCCACACAACCATTATAATATACTTTATATATTACTTATATGATGTATACCCTTGATGACCCCTAACACGATGAGTTGATATCAAACAATGTCAACTCCCCCCACTGGCCAATCGGCCCACACTATATCGCCACTTTATGAAAAAATCGCCCCACTCTTGTAACCGACTCGCCCAACTTTAAAAAAGTGTAAAATCAAATTGAACAATCAGTCTGACAACTCATTTATTTAACGAAAAGGGTTTAAACCCCACTGAGTAAAGGTCTGCCAACTCGCCCCAGTTATAAAAATATCTTGCTTCCTTTAAGTATGTTAAATTTCTGATAGTTCGTATCCAGTCGTCCTGGTCTAGTGGTATGTGTCGTGGCTTGATATGCTTAAGGTCTTGAGTTCGAATCCCAGCATATACACTGAATTTTTCTACGTGAATTTTGATAGATAGTCTTCTCGGTATAATTAATTATAAGTTTTATACTGGATTTGACATTCCCGCCAAAATGTTACAGAACAAAGGAAAGCATGCATAACAAAGAAACTTAAACTGGGGTGATCTGGTTGGGGTGATCCGGCTCAGATCACCCCTGTTAGAACAAAGGAGCTGGGATGTAAGGTGAAAGTGACAACGGGTGGTATGTATACTAAAATGTTTATCGTCTTTCATTATACATGAGGGTGTGAATGGGGGTTTATAGAAGGAAACTATAGACACAGGTAAAGAATACAAAAAATAACTAGACAAATAGAAAAGAAAATGATGAGGTACTAGAATATATGGAATAAAGATTGATCGGCAAAAGGTAAAACGAAATATAAAACAAATTGCCTAAAAATATAGAACACAGAAATACTGAATCCCCATTCAGACCCTCATGATCTAACATTTAAAGCTTTAGGACATTTATGGGTATGCGATACAGTTTTAGACCACCGACAGAGATTTTTTTTACAAAATCAATTTGTACATGTGTATATGTGCTTAAAATTATATCTTCATGTGCTAAATTTAAAAGACAACTGGGTTTGAATTATTCGACATTTACTTAATATTTCGGTTTCTTGGACATTTCTGTCCTTTGAGCAGACACCCTTAACATTTTATGTTTCAAAATATAAAGATATGCAGATTTCGGTAAAGAGATAAGGAATATCTTCGTTACAAAATTGGGTTCTTACTACATTTGTGTAACAATTCTTAGTTAATAATTGATTTTTGTTAAAAGAAATTGATTTAAGAAAAAACGGTATTTTTGTTGAATATTTATCTAGTTAAAAAAAGTCGTTAATTTCTTCATAATAGTTGGAACAAAAATCTCCATACGGTATAATCACAACTAATTGAATAAAATGGAGGATTGAAATGAAGAATGTGTCAAAGAGACAACAATCCAACCAAAGAGCAGAAAATGGTGCGTCTAAACACGGCTAAGGACTCCTATAAGTGCACTAATATGTTATAATATGCTACTAAGGACTAAAAGAGTGATGTGCAATGTAAACAAATTTCTTATCTAGATAGAAATTGATATTTAATGCATACATTCAAATTTAATCAATAAAAGATCACTGATAATAATTGAACAATGCCTGTGCCAGTTTTCGTTAATTTTTTTCGAAAATCACTGAACTATAAGACACGTGTCAAATTACATAACTGATAACACTATTACCTTAAAAAATTAACAAAATAATTATTTAGAGAGGAAAATTACCCAGACATTTAGATATATTTACCATAAAAATATGTTTTTAATTTTTTTAAAAATCATTTAATATGCATCGGTTTATGATTTAATGAAAAAATATAGAAAATTGTTAAGCTGATATTTTTTCAGGAAGGAAAATAATGTTTGCATCGAGAAAAATAGCCCCTCCCCATCATTAATTTACCCAAGTGGGAGCTTAAATTTTGGACACCGATCGCGAGGCCTGATTGCCATAAACAACAGATTACGAACAGCAAACAGTGGATACACCAATTCATTGATATGTATGAAAGACAACGACGGACACAAAAGGATTGCACTGAATAATTTCAACTACCACTGATATAGATTTTTCAAATCTCCTTATCAAATTAAACATGCATTTAAAAAAAACCTTGGGATATCTATTACCGTTTGCAGGGGCGGATCCAGGAATTTATTTGGGGGTGGTCACCTTTTGAAATCTTAAATTAAAATTCAATTTTTTTATGGCTCCTTATAGGAAGATTCTGTTTGCCACAAAGCGAAACACACTTGCATATAGATTTCAAAACAGTTCTGTTTGCTTTTATACGTTCATTCATTGCTTTGTCAATAAATGTTTGAATATATCAGTAGATCACTTTTATTCGTATCAATGCTAGGTCCATTACAAGTCAATGGTACTTCAGAGGGGGCTGATTTGTGGCGTTTCCTGAGGGAAAGAGGGTATAAGTTACTAAAAAATTGGAATGAATGAAACTTTTAGACAAACAGATGATGGAACGGGGGTATTCATTCAATATAGAATATTTATGTGACTTTAAAACTTTAAAATTATTTTTGAATTTTGGCATCACAGTAAACAAATATTATTGGTCGAGAAAAGTTATTATACAAACTTTTAAAATTTAGATAAACGTAATGTAAAAAAAGTATAAATTGCCTGCTAAAAACATCTAAGATTGAGGACTGTCTCTTCATTTTTACGGGCGATATCTTTTTGCGCCAAAAAGTAACTCATTTTTACACCTTAACATCAAAGAAATCGACCAAGTAATTAGCGATTGTTGATTACATGTTCATTTTATAAACATACCTGTCAAGGTACATGTATTTAGCCTTAAGGTAAGTAATGACAACTTTATGACTGGTGATTACAATAGACAAATTGATTTGATCGACGAATTTATTTTTCAAAATGTTCAAGGTGCACCATTTTTGGTACATGGTGCACCATTTTTGCAAACCCAGGGGGTGGTCACCGTCACCGGATGACCACCCCCTGGATCCGCCTCTGGTTTGGTTTAAAATTGGAATTAAAAATTGCATTTTCCCAAAGAGTATAAGGTAAAACCCCGTGAATCTCACCTCCTAGAAATTTGAAGTGTCAGGATGTTTGAAAATATGTATGAAGTTTCTTACATACTGAAATTGTGTAAGGAATATAAACACATTCAGTATGTTTACTGTACAAACAAACAACAGACACCAATTGTGTCTTATATTGTTTAAGTCATTTTTACTGAGAGCAAAATTTGATATATTGATTATTCAGTGGTTGTTTAAACGTCCAGTGGCAAAAATGTCATGCATATTCAGGACGAAAAGTCGTTTCAGAAGTATATAATGAAGTATTTGGTATTACAAATGTTTAAATTTTCTAATTATTTAGTAAATGTCATTTTCTTAGGTAGTTCTAATTAATTTGTACGAATCAATTTATCTTGACAAAATAATATCTTTTGCTCTCAATTAACACATACGATTCTGATAACAATGGATAATATACACATGGAAAAAAGTATTGCAACACCTTGATTTTTTAAAATTTGAAAAATCAGCCTTTTTTTTTTTGATGGAATATAATAAAATATGTGTATAATATCATTGAAACATAGTTCACGATAACATTGGCATTGCAACGAAAAAAAAATGTTTAAAAAAAAATGATTTATATAACCACAATTTCAATAACAAAATGAAGTGTTTTTTGTACAAAAAAAAACGCATTTGACAAGTTTCACTGTAGTCGAACTTTACAATGTCAGACATTTCAAAATTAATCTTCAGATGACTGTTCACATCATGGTTGATCGTTATACGCCAAAGCATTAGTACTTTGTGCGCAGCCTCCATTCAAACGGATAACCGCATCTTAACGTCTTCTGATTCCTGCCATAAATCGAGTAATTTGTTGCTAAGGTAGCAGCAACCATTTCTGATGAAGGGAATTGTTTATTTCATGTTGTGTTTGAACTGGGGTGTCCTTTCGCTCACTTTCCGCCCAATAGTGTCCCATATAAGCTCAATATGATTCAAAGCCGGGCTACGATCGGGCCAAGCAAGATGAACCAAATTCCATTTGAACATTGGATCTTCCTCCACGATGCTAATTTCCAACTTTAGCGAGCTCTGCACTACATTGGATACGGAAAACTGTAAGTCTGCTCGTTAGCAAAGGTCTCCGAGATGGTATTATCGCACGGTAACCAGTAGCGATGAGTTGATCTCGAACAGTTCTTGTTAAAAGGCTCTTGTATGGCCACCACTCTTATTTTAGGATTGTCTTGTATGCAATGGGTTTCCTTCTGACCAACCTTCATTATGCTTGATTTTCTCTAGCAAATGGTATAGGGGGTCTTCATTATCTCGGAAGGTCTTTTACAGCGTTTATTGCCTGATTTTTATTCTCAAAACGACTTCAGTGGAATGGTGATGACCAACAATGCGTGCAGTTGTTACAGCGACATCCCTGCTTCTCTTATGCTGATAATCTGCCATCTTGCTGCAGTTAAGAGTTGTCAAGGACCCATTATAAGGTGTCAATCACATAATTTTAAAAACTTGGTTATTTAAAATGCTGAAAACAATGAGGATCAAAACATCTTTTTTGCTGTTTACGGGTACAGTAGCTGCATGTGCAGATAAAAACTTATCGAGTCGATATTTATTGATTAAACTCAGGTGATACTTAAATAATGTTTAACTAGTTCTATTTTACCAAATTATATCACAAAAAAATAATGAGTGTTTATTTTAATTCAATTTCAATTTGGTGTTGCAATACTTTTTTCCAGGTGTATATAAGGAACTTTGTAACTTACATTAAAAAAAGAAATTATGATTGTTTAATCAGGTGTTATGTCAGTTCGCTCGTGTCAGTCGGATCACTGATTTTCGGCAATATCAAGGAAAAACCGACACGTTCTAAAGATTGTTCAACTACTCATTTATTGGTGAAATTATAACCTAATATGTCCTATATATGTACAGATCTACAAAAATTTGCAGTGAATGTTAACATAAAAGAATCAAATAATTTCTGCTATGCTTGTAGTGAATACGAAAACAGCTTACAATGTTTTTTAGATATATGCATATATAATCGTTTATAAAATGTATGCGTCAAAGTGAAAAAATATATAACATGAAAATAAAAATACATAGATCATTCATTTATTGCAATCAATTATATCAACATGTTAGTTGAAATAATTTCTAGAACCAGTCACTCTCTGTAGATATAATGCGTCGGACATTGCATGCATAAAAATAAAATTTAGATTTTTAACTGTATGAAATAAAATTAGTAAGGGTTTCGCGGAACACAATGTCTCGCCTTCGTTTGCCGTAAACTTGAACTCTCAGGGTGAGGCTGAACAAAATCAAGACACTATATTTTGATTGTTATGAGCTTCTGTCCAAGTTCACAAATATTTCCGGTGCCTAAAAAATAGCCGAATTTAATTACGTTATTTGAATCTGAGCTGGCAAAATAGCATATTATCTATTATGCTTGTATCGGCAAAACAGCTACAAGTATTGCCTTTAATGAAAATGCAAATCAATTTTAAACACTATTCTAAATAAAATAGCTTTGAGAATCGTGTAAAAAGCGTTCGTTGTTCAGTCGTCAATGAATCATTCAACGTGCGTGTATCGTGTGTGCGTGTATCGTGTGTGCGTGTATCGTGTGTGCGTGTATCGTGCGTGTATTGTGCGTGTATCGTGCGTGTATCGTGTATTTATCATTCATCGTGCATCGTGCGTGTATCGTGCGTTCATCATTCATCATTCATTTTGCGTTAATCCTCCGTGTAACGCTCATCGCTCATTGTGCGTGTATCGTGCATTCACCGTGCGTGTATCGTGCGTGTGGTCAGTTTGAATTTTAGAAGGTCTGTATACCCCTTATTTTTTGAAATAAACATATATTTTTTTTTTAAAACGCATAATGCATGAATCAATCTAATTAAAAACCGATCTCTAATCGCTCCTGTTTCTGATATGTCGCGTGGGAGATCTAACGAAACTCGCTTTGAGGTCACATGTGAGTGACCTCGTAGGTGTGTCTTTTTCGACCAATGAAATTGAGTCTTCCACGATCTTGGAAGTTTAACGTAAGGCAAAGGGATGTAACTCATTTTATTTACGACGAAATCGTCAGTCATAATAATTCATAAACTTTTTTGATTGGCTTATTAATAGGTCGTCAACTCATTTGCATATCTTTATAAATTCATGACTTTTAGTTCACTCGCATGTGACCTCAAAGCCGGTTTCGTTAGATCTCCCACGCGACATATCAGAAACAGGAGCGATGAGAGATCGGTTTTTAATTAGATTGTGCATGAATGATCTATTGTACTAAAATTCATAAGAATGTGTGAAAATTAAGATTAATTGACTTTATGTTATCTAATATATAATATTGATTTGAGTTAGCAAAACAATACTCTAGCCCAAATTAAAGCATACAACATCTTTAAAAAAAACATTAGATTTTAATTATGGGTATTAATAAATAAGACAATTAAAATCAACAGGTACGATAAAGGTTAAAACATTTAGAAATGGGAATTTTCTGATTTGTAAATTTTCCACAAGGTTGTAAATAGGAATATACATATATGACCATTTGTTTCATGTAATAATATTTTTGCATTGCTTATAAATGTAAAAGTGTTGATGTAAAATAAATATGTATATTTAAAACATCATTTATGAATCTGGTAAAATTGATTTTCATCAAAAGATTTTTAACAACATTAATTTTGTTTGGATTATATTTTGAAAGGAGGTTATCTTGTTAAATGTGTTAAGAATTTATCCCGGCCAAAATGTTTTTGATACTTAAACCTATTCTATATTTGATCTCCCATTTACATCACTTTCATGACGTCACAGTCAAATTGCCCATCAAGTCATGGCTAATACAACTTTTAATTTTCAGTAAACTTTTCAAGTTTTAAAAAACCCTTTCTTTTAACCACAAATTAAAGAACATTAGTAGTTAACAACTTGGTCCACTACTGAACATTTAAACTTTAAAATATTGATACAAAGTACCATAAAAACTTGGAATGTGATTTTGTTATGTTTTTCCATATTTCTTGTTGATTTTATTTTATACCACCATGCCAAATATGGTGTTGTTTATAAGATATTGTTTAATTTATGTAATAAAAATTGATGAAACATGACATCAATTTCTGTTTTAAGACAGAATTAATTGGACAGAGTTACAGTGTTAAAATTTTCGTACAGCTAGAAAATGAAAAAGTTCATCTTTGTTCACAAATACTGCTTTATTTCAAAGAAAGTGGTTGAGACATTTATTCTATAGGTGTTTACAAATTTTATTCATGACATTAAAGCATATAATTGTATAGAAAGAAGTTGGTATTGTTGTATGTCATGATGTAAATGAAAGGCTGCACTTCACCGTTTGCATTTACTAGGACTTAGTAGACTGTACTCACTAATTGTTGGTATGAAGGTACCAAGCTTTCTTCTTCCACCAAAGAACTGACACAAAGGAAAACATCAATTATATATATTTCAAGGAGATTTCAGTCTTTTTTTGTAAATTGACTGTAAATTTATAAAATAAAATGTAAAATTATTTGAAACACTAACGCATAGATATCCTTAGCTTTATTTGGTACAACTTTTTGAAATTATCGGTTTTTACTGCTCTTCAATTTCATATTTGATTTGGTTTTCCACTATTTTGATGAGAGCTTAATTGATGCGTCTTATATCGACGATAGCAACAAACTACTGCCTATATATGGACGACATCCCTCCAGATAGACGATTAAGTAGTATCGTTTTCGAAACGTACGAAGTTAAAGGCATTCTTCAAACTTTAAAGGTCAACAAGGCTTCGGGGCCTGCATCTTCGCAAGCCAAGGGTTACGATCCACTCTCGTTGTCGTGAAGAGAACGAGAGTAGATTGCAACCTTTGGCTAGCGAAGATGCGGGGCCTGATGCTATAAGCAGTCGTATTCTCAAGCCGGTTGCCGATATTATGGCAAAACCATTTCGCGCTATTTTCAACTTAAGTCTTAGAACAAATTGTTCCCGTACGCATTGAAGCTAGCTAATGTAATTCCTTGTTTCAAGAATGGCGATAAACGTATACTTAGTAATTATCGTCCAATATCTCTTCTATCGGTGATGAGTAAAGTTTTCGAGCGTTGTGTATATAAGCACTTAATTACCTTCATACAAGTTTTGATTACCGAGCACCAGTCTGTTTTCATGCCTAACGATTCGACCAGAAATCGGCTTTTATACATTTGTAATGTTCTTAGCAAAGCCTTAGACAAGGGCAAAGATTAAAGGTTCATATTTTTCGATATAAGTAA
Source organism: Mytilus galloprovincialis (assembly GCF_965363235.1). Taxonomy (NCBI): domain Eukaryota; kingdom Metazoa; phylum Mollusca; class Bivalvia; order Mytilida; family Mytilidae; genus Mytilus; species Mytilus galloprovincialis. Next base: position 8,816,316 of record NC_134846.1, read on the forward strand.
AGCCTTTGACCGTGTGTGGCATAATGGATCGCTCTATAAGTTGCAAATGATGGGGATTGTTGGTGACCTTGGTCGAACAGAAAACAAAGATTTGTCATAAACGGAGTAGAATCTTCCTGGGCTAATGTAAATGCTGGAGTACCCCAGGGTTCAATTATCGGGCCCTTGTTGTTCCTTATTTATATTAATGACATTATTAACGAAGTAAGCTGTAAGATTAAACTATTTGCGGACGATACTTGCATTTATGCTGTTGTAGATAATCCAACGGTTTCATCGATTTCTTTAAACAACAACTTGTGTAAAATAAATAACTGGGCGGATACATGGTTAGGCAGCAACCATTTGATTTTCTGGGGGAGCTATGGTTTTTCTTTGGAAAAAAAGTTTGTTTCCAGTTTTTGGAGAAAAAAAATAATTTGTTTTGAATTCTGAAAAAAAAAAATGTTTGTTACACCCTCAGCTGCCACTATATGTAATGCTAAAAATGAAAGAAAAAAATTGTTTTCGACTTGTCGCGAAAAAAGTAGTTTGTTTTTCGCCGCAGGCGAAAAAAAAGTTTGTACAGAAAAAAAAAAAACATAGCCCCCCCCCCCCCCCCCCAGAAAATCAAATCGTTGCTGCCTTAGTAAATTTTAACCCGTCTAAGACAGAATACATCATATTCTCACGAAAAAGCGAACAGATTATCATCCCCTTTTGAATATAAATGGCGTCATTATAAAAAGAGTTCAAACTCATAAGCACTTAGGATTAACTTTCTCGAGTGATGGGACATGGAATCATCACATCGAAAAAATTATTTCAAAGACATTACCTCGATTAAACTTACTGTGTCGCCTAAAATTTAGGCTTGACAGAAGTTCTCTTGAAAATATGTATTTTAGCTGTGTTCACCCATTACTTGAATATGTTGATGTTGTCTGGGATAACTGTCCCGAATACTTAAAAGCCAAGCTTGAACATGTAAATTACGATGCTGCACGCATCATTACTGGCATGGTGCAACAAAACTCACCAGTCTACGCTTACTTTTGGCAGAATGCGGATGGGAGACTCTTCAAAAGCGAAGAAATAAGCATGACATTTTACTTTTTCATAATATGTTGAATGGAAAGACCCCATGTTATCTAAATGATATCCTTCCCGATCAGTTTAGAAACATTCATCAGTATAGAACTCGTTCTGCAACAAATTTTCCATCAGTACCCTGTCGAACTACTTATTATATGAATAGTTTCCTTCCGTCAACAGTTCGACTATGGAATAGCCTTCCCTCAGATATAAAAAATGCTGATTCTATCGCTCCACTAAAAGCATTTCTTCACCTATTCTTCGTTAAAGTGCACATTTGCATTTTTAATGGTCGCCGACAGTTGTCAGTAAAAATATAGAAATAGTCGATAAAACATCATTGTTTTTTAGTACAACAATGTATAAGTACACAATATCTAACATTTAGGCGAGATGATTAAGTCAAACATCTGTAAATTAAAAAAAATATATTGATGAATATGCTATACTTAATAAAAATCTCCATGTCGCCCTTAAAGGTAAGACTTTTATACTCCGCGATATTGTCACAATAATGGAACAGTATGAGCTTTATCATATTAAAATATGTAATTATACCAAAAATAAGAGTTTCCAAAAAGTTTTAATTAAGTATCAACATAATTATAAGCGTAATTGAACTTTAAAGCTTGTCGCCTGATTTTGGTAATCTACGTTACTCGAACACCTCGCTCGTAATTTTTATGAGAAGATATGATCATAAAATAATAAAATACTTAAAAACAATATTGCAAACAATCATATATTTAAAAAAACACCTAACTTTAATTCAGTTTCTATATTATCATAAGTACAACACGTCATTCAAAGGTAGATACAAGAGTTTTTTTTTTTAAGAAAGTAATCTACGTTCTGTTTAATCTCGAAGAACTTTATCCAATTGCCTATAATGCGATTAATTATAACTCAACCATTATCAAGCTTAAATGAATCCCCCCTAAAATCATTTCTTCGTAACATTTTTTCTTGAGAAAAACCGTCATGGAATGAAATTGTGTAATTTACGTTCTGTAATTTACGTTCCGGTTTTATACTAACAGTTAAATAGGAATGAACAGCGATGTCTTTTTTGTTGGAGACACGTAATTGGGACATTATCGCACGGTCAATGCTTTTTACGTGGATTTTACGTTTTTACGTCATTTTTGATGTTTTGATAAGTTACAAGGGCAGCAAAATTCAAATATATATACTGCATTAATATACCTATAGTTATTGCCGCTGTTGAACCAAGGAAGGTAAGACTATTTGATTTTATAAAAGAAAACATATATTTGTATAACTATTTACCTGGCTACTTAATTATTAAAAAAAAATATTTTAAACATTCCAAAACTCTACAGCAATTCCTTTTTGGGTTAATGATGATTTTGGGTAAAAAATAGAAAAATCAATCAAAACTCGGTAAAAACTGGAAAAAACACCAATTTGGAGTTTAAACTGCTTTTGAATCACTCCCAAATAGACAAATGAAAATCTTAATATAATTATAATCAGATCAAACAAAATTCAATGTAAAACAAATAGTAAAATAAGTGATTTTAGGTGAAAAAAGCTAAATTTGTCTAAAAATCGTCACAAACAGGAAAAAACTACTAGTCATATTTTTCAGAAACCCTTTTTTCGACAGACACATGGTTTGGTGTCACAGTTTTGTTCACAGTTGCATCTAATAATGTTAAGAAGCTTATCAGTTGTGTGGAAGTTCCATCAAAATTGGATAAAGTTTTCCATATTTGAATTTTCAACCATAGTCTGTAGGATGTATTTCAACTTCTTCTAGTAATACACTCGAAGACTATGAAACTGTCCTGAATCTAATGTTGGTGGTAAACTTTTCACCTGAACCAATGTGTTTCCAGAAATTACTATGGATTTTAATTTTCTCCGTAGAAGAATGTCAAGTCCTTTCCGAGGAAGTCCTCCATATAAACATGTTGGCGCTTCTTTTCCGGCTTGATGGTATCTGCCTTATTCATGAAAACTTGATCTTGATATCTTTGGTTTAGTTTTTTAATGGAAGTCCTTTGCCTATTAAAAAAAGCCTAGATGATGAGTTAAAACCTGTCATAGAATGCAAAATAAGGAACAAATTACAAACATCCTCCCAAGAATATCCATTAGTATGTTCTAAGTTCCGTATTTTTCATTTTTTTTCAGATTTAGAAATAACCTGTTTGCACTGTTGATTAACATGATGAATAAGTAACACTAACAGATCCGTATTTATTGTCATGTGTGCTGCAAACAATATGTTCTTTTAGTAATATGTATTTTGTTCAAAACCTGGCTTTTATTGTTTTATCTGTAGTTTTAACGGGAGTGTCATTGGGTTCATTGTATGTGTTAGTAAGCTCTATCGTTAGTGAAATGTTCCATATTGACAACTATAACAGAAATTATGGTATAATTAAAGGAGGACATGCCGTAACCACCCTTCTCTTACAATATCTTACAATATCTATTCGGAGTAGTTTTATGATGACAATGTCAGTGATTCGAAATTGTTTTGTAGAGGTTTGCATTGTACTGAAATGGGATACACTATGAATACTATTATAAGTTTAATACCTGTTTTACTCTGTGTAATTTTATTAAAACGGATCGCATTAAAAATTGCTTAATAGATGTTGTGATTTTTCTAATAATAATACTGATTTCCGAGGAAAATTCAAAATGGAAAGCCTCTAATCAAATGTCAAAATCAAATGATAAAACACATCAAACGCATGGACAACAATTGTCATGTCCTGACTTCGTACAGGCATTTTCAAATGTAGAAAATGGTTGCTTATACCTAGTTTCATAAAAATATTGTCGAAATGATTACATACAAACACGAAGATGTGGTATGAATGCCACTGAGACAACTCTCCACTAGAGACTAAAATGACACAGACATTAACAAATGTATACAAACTAGTCAAGAACACACCCGCAACATCTCGCTTCCGCGACTAAATTAAAGTACAACTTACACCTTGTTGCCAGACTGTCAAAGTAAACAGGTTTCTCTGCTTTCAAAGGAAATCTTTTTGTTTGAATCCGTCATTGTTTTCTTATTACAACCGGAAACAACTTGCAGATATATGATTTTGGTCAATGATTGAATTTAGTAGTGTCAATTAGTGACAAATTTCAGGTGTTATTTTGACCCGTATATATAACAAATTAAATAATACGATCATGACCCTTGTATACAACAAAACCAATAGACATCGTTTAGTGGTGCGTCTAACATAGAATGAACGTACAGATTAACACATGCTCAATTTCAAATGAAACTTTCACTTAAGAAATGTTAAACATGTTTAAAACGTATATATTTGAATGGCTGATTTATTCAATATGAAGAAAACATTGATTTTTTTCAAATTTTATCAAAATCTTCACAAATTGCACCGATGGTGATATATTGACTTCCTAGACACTCAAACTCCGACATTTCCCCTAATGCATTTACTACCTAGACTTGTACCAGGCTGTTATCTAAATTGTTCAGAATACCGAAGGCATACTGAATATTTTACGGAGGGAACCAGCCTAGTTACAAGCCCTCTCGTTGTAACTTCGAACACCGAACAGCGCATGTGCGAATGGAACCCGTGATGAAGGAATGTAAACACAATTGGTCTTTGAGCTAAATCGAAATATCATATTCTTAAAGAACAAATTAAATACAATTTTGTTTCAACAATTGTCAATAAATAGTTTAAATAACGAACGCATAGGAATATTCTAAACGGAAAGTCTCTAATCAAATGGCAAAATCAAAAGCTAAAACACATCAAACGAATGGATAACAACTGTCATAATCCTGACTCGGCACAGGCATTTTCTTATGCAAAAAATGGTGGATTGAACCTGGTTGTATAGCTAGCTTAACCTCTTACTGGTATTATAGTCGCATCAAATTCCATTATATTGATGCGTTTACAAAACAAACATAATAGGTAAATATGTCAAAAATACAGCAGTCAACATTGTGTTATAACCCCAATGACTACATAAACCCACACAAACATGAAACAAAGAAATGCAAAATGGCATATAGACCAAGTTAGTAGTATTAGCAACAATTAAAGACAAGAATACTCAAATTTAGCATATTTATGTTGTTTTTATTTAAAAAATAGAGGGGGAGGGGGCTTAATGAATGAATAAAGATAATTCTATGTTGATGGCATATAATTGGACAATGACGCAGTTCTGTCAAGAAAAGGGATAAAAGTACAAGGCTACAAGAAAAAAATCATAAAAATTATCTGCATACACGTGCGTAAAAGACAAAACATACCAAAAGCACGTGAAAAGGCGAAAAACGAGTAAAGATAAAGATTAACAACAACATTTTAACATTGCATCAAACACTATAAAGAATGACCTCAGGAAACCCACCGTTAAGCGGGATCAGTTCAATTGACTCCGTAAGTGCTTTACATACACCATCAATTGTGTTGCTCATGGTACATTGTAAGTACAAATGTGGTGATGATTTTCTATTCCTGTTCAAAACCTTTTTTTTCCTGAATCGTCAATTAAATTAATAAAAAGTTAAAAATGATCATCATATATGAAATTGAAAATGTGAAAGTTCATTCTTAATAATACATTTATAAAGGCGTTTTAATGAAATTCAGTAGTTAATAAAGTGATAAATGTTTCAAACCAAGATAATCGACAGTTTTTGAAATATCAGAAATAAATGGTAAACATTTAAATTCGTCTCCCACTTACTACATGATTTACTTTAATATTTGTTTGTCGAACATAAGCTATAACCATGTAAATGTATATTTTATTATTTCTAAGTCAGATAATTTTTGGAATATATGACACTTGTCGTTAATCAAACAGCAACTAATGTTGAATTTACTCTGGGTATTACAGTTACAGAAAAAGCCAACTTATCCATGATACAATTTGTTATAATTTTATTATAAAGACAATACCGCATGACGTGTCAAAATGCTTCATTTCTTTACACAAACATAGATCACAGAACACTCGAATTGGATGGTAAAAGGGTCGTTAATGCATGTAATAGGCTAGATACAAATTTACAAGTGTCAACTTCATTTTCAATATATTCTAGCTAATTAAGAATACTTACCAAGATATTACTTCTAAATTTCTATTACTGTAAATTTCTGTTTTCTCCCATAGCTCTTTAAGTATATATGCATGCTTTACTTTTTGGTGTTCCTGATTAAATCAAAACTAGACAAGAGCTTTGTACACAACCCATTACATCTAATGTTGGACTTTTATTCCCCATAGTAATATTGGCTCAGTATGTTGCGCATAGCAATTATAATTTGTAACATAAATTTCTGATATCTGATAATTTTCAGTATTTCCATAGGCAAAACTGGACATTTAAGTTAAGTTTTTGTTTTGTTTTAGGATTTCTGGTTAAAACACGTAGCTTTTAAATGTTTTTATGTTTCATAAGACTAGTTGTTTTGATTTTAGATGTTGTTATATTTTGGTTCTGAGCCCAAATATTCAAAAGATTGGCTCAATCATATACCATGATAATAATTTTGTGGTTTTGTTTGAGATCGTTAAATTTTTTTGATGTCGACCAAATTATATTATATTATCTAATAGTCACTTTTATCATCCGTTGAACGATTTCACATTTAATTAATTGATATCATGAAAACAAAACTTGAGTTGTAACTTTAGAACAGACCCAAACACTGTTTTCTTGTTAGTGTGTCTCCTCCGTAACCAAAAAAGATAACGAAAAAAATTCTTTTTTCATATTTGTTTGTTACATTCAAAAGAATTTTTGTCTGATTTGTATCGAAGAGATCCGGTGAAATTTTATAGGAGTTATCTACCTTAATGAAATAAGTTTTTGTAACTCATAAACCGTAAGCCGTATAAACCTATAGTCTTTTTATTTGAGGTCCTTGGATCCTAACTTAGAAAATGAGGTCAAAGTCAAAGGTCAAGGTCATGTTCTGTATTTTGTCTTTTGATAGTTTTTGCATTTTCTCCGATATTTTTAAAGTTATATATATATAAAAGAACTAGTGCACAATATTTGCTATATTGTGATGAAGATATGATACATTCGTCTGAGACAATCTAGTGACATCTTATTGGAGTTATTGCCCCCGAAATGTTTTATTTTAAGGTAAATTGATTATTTCTTCAGATTGGTACATGATAAAGCCATAAGATCTTTTGCAAAATGTTGGGTGACATATGACCTTAACAAATGTCAACCGGAAGTGACATTGAGTGAACCGGAAGTAGTCATTTTTGCACTTATTTCATTGAAAAGTACCTAAAACCATTTATTTTTCAATGGTCATACATAAACCTATCATTTGAGACCGGAAGTGACATTTTATAAACCGGAAGTAGCATATTATCTCACTTATTACAGGCATAAGTATATACAAACTTTATATTTTTGTAAATTAGTGTGAATACAGCTATCATATGAGACTGGAAGGGACTTTTTTCTAAACCGGAAGTAGCCAATTTTCTTCCTGTTTACAGGCAAAATATATATATAAACCATATGTTTTTGGAATCAGTGTAAATTAAGCTATCATATGAGACCGGAAGTGACATTTTCTAAACCGAAAGTGGGCAACTATCTCCCTTATTTCAGGCAAAAGTCTATAGAAACCATATTTATTGAATCAGTATGAAGAAACCTATAATTGGACGCCAATAGTAACTTTGAGTAATCCAGAAGTAGCTTCTCATCAAAAATTTAGAAAAGTGTAGTGGAAAGACCTTCAATTGTTCTCTGAACAGTTGGTTTTTAATTTCTTAAAGGTTTATAATTTTAATTCTTTCAACATTAGATTATAATTTCTTCATTAACAATTGTTTTACGACTGGTAATAAAAACTTGGTTAATAAGAGCAAAATCGGTAAAAAAAAATTATAATATGATTGATGACAAATGCTTGATAAAAGAAAACCTGTATAATATGTTGCTATGCTATTTTACTATGTAACATTTATAAACTTGTTTTTCACAGGACAATGGAAAATTATCCTTTCTTTGTTGTGTTAACTTTATTTTTAACTGCAGTAACAGGTAAGGTATACTTATATCTATTCGAAGTTGCATTTGATTGTTCTCTTCTGTATTAATAACTGCTTATTTTAAAATTGATTGATTTCAGACATTCAGGTGTATTATATCATTGCACATGCATTATGAGATGTGTATTCGTCGTTATTGTTTTAAATGCAAAGTAAAATTCGAAATATCTTCTTATATTGCAATTTATAGTCATTTAGATAAAACAGACTTGTTCAAAATATACATTAAATTTCTAATGTAAGATTTCAATCAGTTATATCTTTTATAGAAAAAAATATTTCCACAACATTACCAATAAGACAACAATCCACTAGAGTTCAAATGCAAGGTGGAACATTGTTTAAGTTTTTGTACGGGCTTCAACAATGGTGAGAAACACACCATACAATATAGCCAGCAAAGGGCCCGAACAAAAAAAATGTGAAACAATTCAAACCAGAACACTAACGGATTAATTTGTAAAAAATCAATTCACAAAAAAAAATTATTACATTCATGAACCAATAACTGAATGACGTCTCCTCAATTTTACAGACTTATTATGAATTTGGCAGGATTAAACATGTTTGTGAACTGACTCTCTGTCGATCATACCTTTCACCTAGGACAGTGGTGAAACATAAGAATTACCAGTAAAAGTCAGTTGTAAATGGCTTAACAGTCTTTTTATGTTGAAATGTAACATTACTGTCTCAGGTTAAGGTGAAGGTTGGAGCCTGTTAAAACGTTTAAACCCGCTGCATTTTTCACGTTTTTATATAGATTAAACCGTCTGAATTGTTTTACACTAGTCATTTTGGAGCCCTTTATAACTTGCCGTTCAGTGTGAGATAAGGCTCCGTGATGAATGCCGTGCTTTGACCTATAATTGTTAACTTTTTATACATTGTGACCCAGATGGACAGTTGTCTCATTGACACTCATGCCAGATCTTCTTATTTATATAAATTAATACATCGGACAAACACAAATAACAACTTACATAAAATAATAGACACAAAACACTCCAAAAGCAACGTTAGAGGCAATTTCATCTAATAAACAATCTAGTGAACCTAGACTTCAGTATCAATTAGTGAACATCAAACGCATTTAAGTTGAAGACGTAAAAAAAAATCTGAGAAACGCATGACCTGTTATTCCTTTCTTAGTATTATAGTATAGTGTATATTATTCTGCACCTTGTGTATTTTCTCTCTGTCAAAACAATAACACCATAATCAAAGGAAAACGACAAAAAGACAGAAAACATAAAGAGTTCACAAAGCTCTTCAAAAACGATCGATTTCTTATCAATTGAATATCATATCCTGATCAGATTAACGTAAAGTGTGTAAAATAATTCTTCTACTTGTTCTTTATTTCACCTAATATTAAAATTAATTGCATGATTTTGTTTTATTGTTTTAAACTAGTAATCAGTCAAACTGCAACTTATATTTTGGGTATACTATTGCAGCGTTCGAATGTCCCGTTTATCATGTAAAGTGTCCTAATGGTCATGAATGTGTACATCAGTCAACGATTTGTTCCGGGGAACAGATGTGTAATGGCGAGTCAGAAGATGAACAACAAGTTTGTAAAAGTAATTGATTAATTAATTAGTCTTATGAACATTAGTGTTTTCTACCGTTAAAATTTGCAGCATGAAATGAAAACACTATTTTACATTTCACGATTGACCGAAAAGAGTTCTGTCAATTACAAGATTTTACCAATACTTCATTTATTACTGAAGATATCAGAACATTTGAGTAAGTTACCATACAAAGTGAGTAAACATTAATATATTGCCTGTTTCGTGCTACTGTACTATCAGAGTTGTAGGAAACCAACCGAACACACAGTGTTCCTATCTGCATGTTTTCTCATTGAAGTTATCATATACATGTTTTTTGAGTTCATCTATGTTTGCTGGAACCAATTTTCGTGAATTAAGGTAATCTTACATTTTCGAGCCTATTAAATTCACGGTTTTTCCAATCATCTAATTAGTAAATCGTTCAACATTTAAATTTGTGGTTCACCAGAACACAAGAAATCCACGATAATTGTTATCCAATGAATTATAACAGTAAAACTCGACGAGGAAGATCATGTTGCTGACAAATTGCATGACAGTTTGTTATTGTTATGACTGAAACAACACGCTATGTAATGTTCAATCATTATTCAGAATTAACAACATATTATATATTTCTCTGTTTAACTTTGCCTTTAGAGACACTGATAACACGTGAAAAGGCGAGACTTATGTATGGGTTCATCGATTATTAGTTGTGTCATAGACTTTGTACGATCTCTTTTTTTTATATTCCAAATCAAATGACTTAGAAAGTCGTTGTTTTCGACAGAAATCTTAGAATGTTTTACTATTAAGAATTTTCATAGTAACGAAATTTGTAATCCAATTATATTGTTGATATGTCATTATACAATACGATTTTCTTGGATTCTTAAATATTCAGCATGGACTTTCGAATGACTATTTACACATCTATGTCCCCTTTGAAGAACAATCTTTCAATCTGAATTTGAAACTTATCAAATAAATAAGTATGCTGAGTTTTCGCTTAAATAGATCGCACATAGAACACTTTGCAGATCTGCTTACTTGGGAGCTCCTGAGATCACTTCAATCCCTTCTCGTTTTGTGGGGTTCTTGTTGCTCTGTCTGTAGATTCCAATGATAACTTTGTGTTGACTGTTGTTTGTCGTCGTTGGTTTTCTGCTTTTTTAACGACGTTTTCAGTTTGATTTCGATTTATGAGTTTGGAAATCCATTTGTAATCTTCCGGTCCTCTTCATCAGCTTACATCTTTCGTATATGTCATTTATAACAAAGATTAAACATGTCTTTAAATGTGAAACTATATGTATATGTAAACCGGAATGTTTAGTTTCCTAACAAATGGTTATTCTATCTGCGTATGTATTGTCAATACGGTTGTTATTCTGATTGTTGTCATTTTGATTTTTGTTTGGTGTTTACTTAGACCTTAAGGATGAAATAGACAGTCGTCAACCTGACTACATATTAATCAAACATTCGAAATTATTAATAAATAGATGAGATAAAGAGATTATGTTCAATTACAGCACGTAGTTGTGGTGACATAATGTCCAAATGTGATAATGGATACCAATGTGTGTTCAATTTCATGAAATGTGATGGCTACGCAGATTGTTTAGATGGTTCAGACGAGAATCCAGACCTCTGTATAGAAAGTATGTTTAACATGATTCATTGAGTAATATTTAATTAACTAAACAGCTGATAGTCGAAATGTTTAAGTAATAAACATGTTGGTTGAGTTTTCAAGACAGAGTGATCGGAATTATTAAAAAAGAGTTCGATAGTATTTACTGTAAAGCTAAAGTGATTATATTTTTTACAAATTATTTGATTTAATAAACAAACATAACACATAGTTGTAATCATACATATGATGCACCTGCATTGATAATAATGTCGTTATTCCTATAACACAAAAGGAATCAATTACCGTGTTATAGTATATATTTCATTTTATAATGGTCTTATAATTTTGAATTATTTACAACATTTAATTGGCATGTTGAAATCAACTTTACCTTTCAGATCTTAAATACAACTAAACCATGCAGTGTCTATGAAAAAGAAATGTTCATTTATTGAAATAGAATAATCAGTTGAATGAATTCAGGTGTATAAACAGAGTATTATATCTTTCCAATTTGTATTATAGATCGCATATGTCCAGTTGGAATGGTTAAATGTAGAAATAACGTTCAGTGTATCTATGAAATGCAGTTTTGTTCTGGATTTCCTGACTGCAGCGATGATTCGGATGAAAATTCAAATATATGCACCAAAGGTAACACAAGATCATTATTTACACAAACTTATTGTTAAAGTTACCAATAAGAGTAATGTATTATCTAGCCATCAAACCAGGTTCAATTCACCATGTTTTCTTTAAATGTCCTGTATCAAGTCAGGAATATGGCAATTGCTATCTACAGTTCATTTCTATGTATGAATGTTGGCGTTTACTTTTGTTGTAGTTCAGTGTTTGTGTTGTGTTGTTCTGTTTCCTCTTATAGTTGATGTTTTTACTTCAGTTTCAGTTTAATACCCGGATTTGTTTTTGCTTAAACGATTTATGACTATTGAACATCGGTATACAACTGTTGCCTTTATGCATACAACATTAAAAACCAAGTATCTTTGATCGCTTTTCTAGCTGTCATTACCGTGACAAATGTTGTTAGTTTAGTTTACTATACATTAGAAAGTCAATGTCAGAAGAATTACTAAAACATATTTGAGCTTTGAAACTTAAGAACGACAAACAGTACCGAGTTGTAAATGTAATATGGCGTTAACCTACTTTGAGTACAAGTGGTAAGCATATATTCTACTTGAAGTTTATATCTATTATAGGTTTTTATACATAATATGTTGTTGAGTCGTATATTGTCTATTTATCATTTAACACAACTACGATATAAAAATGTGACCTTAGTTTTGTTCTTCAATGGGCTGATTGCAGTTTTTATCGAGGTCAAATATAGTAAATCACATGCACACAAGACAGGTACATGTATTGTCGATGCGTTGACGCTTACAAATTTGATTGACTTACAGGTCTCTCCTATTGCGATTCATACACTTATCAATTGAACATAGCATATGTCCCGGTATTAAAACAAAGCTATTTTTACAGACAGAGTGTGTCCTACTGGAATGTCGAGATGTTCTGAAAATAATCCAATGTGTTTGTATGATAGTTGGTTCTGCAACAACCAACCAGAATGTATACACAATGAGGATGAAAATCCGAGTAGTTGTTTTAATCGTAAGTAGATTATTAATGTAACACATGTGGACATGAAGATGTTCTCTTTTATATGTTGTCTACGCCATATGTAGCATGTATAACGCGTTACCATATTTTATGAGGTACAAGAACCCTGCATTAAAATAATTTGATGTACTCTTTATGTACAAATAGAGACAGATTTCTCATATCTCGACCTTATTAACTCACTGCTTTCGTTTGGGTTGAATTGGAATGATTACAGGTGAATATGAACAAAAAATTATTTATTTACTTCGATATATATTTCAAAGTGTCTTAAATATCTGACGAATGCGATATTATGGTTAGACTTTCCCCTTCCCAGTTTATATTAGAGCAAGATATTTAAGTTTAAACTTTTGCAACCCGCCACTATATTTGGAAAATGTCTGTTCCAAGCCAGATATATGAAAGTTGATTGACATACTAATGGACATTGCCAGGTTTAATCATGTTTATGGATTTCTCCCTTTCAAATTTACATGCGAGTTCGGTGTTTATGTTAATATTTGATGTATTAGCGTTTTTTCTAAACGTTTAGTATGGACTATAGATATCAGTTGTGGTTTTTTTCTTTTGTGATTTTTTCCGTAATAGTGCAACTGTTAGAAAATGTTTAGAAAATATTTCTTGAGCAAAATTTTATGTATACTGTACTAACATTGTGATAAAGTACAGTTTAATACTTTGTGATACTGTTGTCATCAATATACAGATACCTTTTAAATAATGGTTTGTTCTTATTTAAATTTTTCTTACAACTATTTATGTTTGTTCATGACCGACATAAAAGTGTCGATATAGTTACTTTAACAACACTGTGTGTTGCAGTATCAATTAAAGACAGGCAACACCGTCACAAGTGGTTTTGTATATACCTATGTGTATCTTAGGCCCATTTATGAATTTTGTGTCAACTATGATTTTTTAACACTTTTAAATTTCGTATAAATGTTTTAAGTATACTGTTTCGTAGTAATGAACTTGTAGAATGTATCATTTAAAATAAATGCATGAACTGTACAGAGTACGATAAACTATTTTCATATACAAATGTTTAAAAGTCATGAAAGATTTACGATATCTTTTTAAGACATTAAATGAGTTTGTTATTTTCTTTGACAGGTTCCAAAGGATCCAAAATACTTCCGTGGCTGACGTAGAAATGGATTGGATTTTTAGTAAAAAAAACTTCCTTTAATCATACAAAGACAGAAAACCAATCCATTATGGTATGCATGCTACATGCCTTTACTATGCTTGAAAACACAGGGGATTGCAATTTTGTTCGTACACAATTTGTATTGAAATTGTATCATCATATAATAAAAACATTATGAAATTGGCCATGACCTTGATAAATTTCGATGAATTTATTTGTATCGATTGTGAAAAAAACATTGCTAATATGTTTTGCCTCAATTACGGGATACATATCAGACGAAAGAAATCACTAACGTTATAACTATTATTTGCGACAACACCATTTGCATTAAATGTAAAAAAAAATAACATTAAATAGACTGAAGGCTAGGGTATATATAACCTGTTTACACGACCATGAATTATGTTTATCAGATGAAACTTAAACGTCAATTTTGTTTTAAAAGTTGAATTTTAACAGTGCTTGTATATTAAAACATGTGCCGCTGTAAAATGTACCACATTTTCTTGCAATCGTCAGTGTTTTGTCGTTTGTGTAAAAATATGTATTTCATGTACTGATGCTCAAATAAATTAATGCATAAAAAATGATGGCTGTTTGATTTAAATTTGCTAATTTAACATTATCTTATTGACATTCAAAAACTTGAACTCTGTCCTCGAGTATGTACTGCATACGGGTTTTTCTAGAATAGAAAATGTCAAGTCATAAATTCATGGAACGGTTTGTTAAACACTAGTGAATGAAACATAATAGTAATTGCCTTGATCTTATAAACGTTAGAATATAACAATAGCAAAGTTGAGTGATTGTAAGATATCTACATTGCAGTAAATTGATAACTGTTAAATAGAAGAAAAACTGCCACAGAGACAGTCAAAGACTATACATTCAATAAAACAGACAACAATAAAAAAGAACTAATAAAAGACCTAAAATCCGAACAACACTACAAAGAAAACTTAAGATTTAGCAACACAGCCCAAATCAAACAGTTGTATTGAACTGGTGCTCTGAAAGGATCCCCAGTTCCTTCTTTACGTTTTATTGGTAATGCTTATTACAAGTGAAAATACGGTGATAATTCGAGTTAGATTTTGTCATCATTTATGAACAGAAAACGGTATTATGACAACCACAAGTGTAAAATATTTGAGATAACAAATATTCTATAACAGTTACCAAATAAAGAAAATGATAGCATTGTGACTTGTTATCATAATGTAAAATATACATTATCATGATTATTGGGCAGTATTTAGAATGATGTAATTTGTATGTAGATGATAACAACACGTTATAAATTCCATACGTCCAAAGCGCTTTACTGGATTACCTTTATCAGAAACGCACAAAACCAATTGCAAATATATAAAAGAAGGACTGACACAGTTAAAGAGCTATAAGACCAAAAAGAACCTAAAAAATTGCAAAAAATCAATATAAGATCAACGTTGTTTAAGGTGAGGTATGCGTACACAGGGAGATAACTCGAATTCAAATAATTGAAAAAAGGAAGGACCCGCCATTTTGAATTGCTTTGATTAACCAATGTTCGATAACTACAATATCATCGAAAATAAAACAACACTTACCTCAAAATCGCCGTTTTGATGTAATCTTATCAAAATTTGAATCGTACAAGTAACGATGACCTTCAGTTTGTTAGTTTTCATTTATATGACGTCACGTTTAGCCATAACGTCTTTGTGCAAAAACCATTCATGAAGTTTCGCGGAGTTTTATTTTATTTCATAAATGTACATGTTTATGCCCCCGGCGTAGCAAAGGGGGCATTGAGTTATATCCTTGTCTGTTTGTACGTCGATCCGAATGTACGTATCATAGTGTACGTCTGTTTTTACAAAATTGGTTTCCATTCTCTAACTTTAGTTTTCCTCAACCAACTGATATAAAACTTATGCACAATGCTTTTTGCCACAAAAACACAGAATAGATTTGAATTTTGATGTCGTCACTTTTACAGTTCTAGATTTATGAGGGGTCGGACAGGGGATACCTTTCTCCATTCTCCCATCCCCTTTCTCTTGTCTCCCGCCATAAAACCTAAAAAAAACCCTAATGTATGGGAAGCTCATTTCAATAGAAATCGGTCTAATATCTTGTGTTTTTATGGCTTGTTCCCTTATTGTCCTTTCACCAAATAGAAGTGTTGTTTATTCTGCTTCAAGAACCCCGGTAACTTTTTCACTGACTGTTAAGCTGTCTCTTTTATTGAATTTGTAAGTCTGATGCACACCGTTTCCGATTTTTTTTACAGTATAAATACATATTATAGAAACGCAGGATTGAAACGGCACATTTTTGTGACACTTTTAGTCAATTTAGTTTAAACATTTACATAAAGCGCCATGTATTTTACTTATAGAGGATGCATATATATATATATTCTCAAATATTTTTATTGCATAATTTTTACGAATGACAGAATGTTGAACTTGAACTTTTCAAATGTATAGTTTGTAAGGTTTGTCCTCAAATATGCACACAACCAACACGTTTACATCATTCGAAATATATTTTATTTTATCAATCACTTTTACAACTGACGGAGAGTTCTAATAGTAATTTTTTAATGGATGCATTAAGACACAACTATTGTATTGTGTCGTCCTGAACATGCCTGAAGTATTTGCCACTAGACATTTTACAACCTCTAATCAAACAAACTTCTATTCATATCAGTCAACTTTGAATCAATTTATCTAAAAACAAGGATGGTAAAATGTGTCTCTACACATGCACGGACTCACTATAAAATCCGGGAAATTGTTAGTTTTCAGTCTTTCTCTGTATATAAGAGATCATAATAAAGTAGTGACGACGCTCGGAGTATTTTTGTGAGGTCGTTTTCTGAATTTTTCGTTTCTGTTCTCCAACTTTAGTTTGCTTTTACCAAATGTTATAAAAATTATACGTAATGCTTTATAATGTTTCATGTTTATG
The DNA here is from genome assembly GCF_965363235.1 of Mytilus galloprovincialis. Taxonomy (NCBI): domain Eukaryota; kingdom Metazoa; phylum Mollusca; class Bivalvia; order Mytilida; family Mytilidae; genus Mytilus; species Mytilus galloprovincialis. The sequence goes on from NC_134846.1 coordinate 8,833,447, forward strand.
TAAGAGTTGACGTCATCAGTGTCCCATGAACACATTACTGATTTATTCCAAGCTCTAACATATTATTTCTTTTTGTAATGCATTATAATCGGAATTACATAACTGTGGTTGAAGAGTAGCCACAATCAATTTTGATTTGACGGTCACAAGTTTCCGTTTTACTGTCTCCCCTACGCGTGGACAGTAAAACTGCATTTGCGAACATCAAATCGCCAATTGACGATGGGGATTCCTCAACTACAGTGCCGTTACTCCTGTGAACTTCATTGAACTGATTTTAATTTATTGAAATGTGGAAGATTTTCATATTACAGGTCTACATTACTGCATTTCTTATTTTAAATATCAACAATACATATACTGCTGGTCATTTGTATTCCGAGGCCATCGTCTGTTTCGCCTTTCATCATGTATAGGATCATGTAGTTTGTTTGTTCGGTCAAAGACCCCAAATCTGAACATCATGTGCAACAATTGGACAAATCATACCAGTAATCTATTTTTCTCCTGCAAGGCTTTCCCCTGCTTAGTCATAAATATTTGTTGATGTCTAGATTTAAATGAATGGAATAAACACGGCTGCTGTAAATGACTTTACTATAGTCAAAACTGATGTCTTTTTATCCAATTGCTGCATACAAACAATTTACCAAACATGGGGCAATGAAGCAATTGCAATTTTCATTACTTTTAATGACAATTTGAATGCTTTTCTAAAATTTAAAATATTACAGTTTGAAGCACTGAACGAATATAAGTGTTTCCTTCAAAATCAGAGTCTTGTACATGTATCAATACACAAGTATGACCAAAGTTAAACACCTCCCCTTCCGACTGATAGTTGTGGGCATAACAGTTAAGGGACGACATCAAAAGTTTAATGTAGGATAAAAAAAAAAAAAAAACTTAATTCACATAGTTTGTTCACTGACCCTCCTCCTGTCCCTCTTAACTTAATTTGGGAAAATTGATTAACCGATATGGATATATGTAAAATCGATGTCAGATTAACAAAACTTGCAGCAACTTTTATCCCCCCACCCCATACTATTTGAATTAAGTTTTCATCCTACATTGATCTTTTGATGTCATCCCTAAGTTAATCACTATTTTCTGCCATTGATTATGGTCAATCCCAGTGTTACAAGACAAAATTATTCTTTGTAAAAAGATGCTATTAAAGATGACTTTCTTCTTTGCAGATCAACAAAAAAAATACTTTTGTGTTTTACAGAAATGACAAGATGAACACATATAACGGCCATTTCCGTAAAAGGAATTCGGGGACATACCAATTTTATTAACTCATTATAATTCAAATAGTTAATTCCTTAAGTTCACAGTTTTTTACAAAAACGGTGGACCCGGAAAAGGGATATTTTTGGCTTTTTGTTGCCATGGCAACAGGTTTTTTTTTACCCAAAAATAAAACAATCTTGTTTTTAGGATTTTTTTTATGATATTTTATTTAAAATTTATTATTAATGAATGGACCACAATTATTTATACATGTTTTATTTAGTTTTATTATTTTATAGTCACTCGCATACATTATTATTTCAGAAAAATTCAAATACAATTTTCCCTAAAAATCGTCAAAAATCGGAATTTTGAGCTTTTCACCTGAAAAAACGGGACGGGCGATGTTCGATTTTTCTTCATTAAATGATTGGGTACTCCTCCCTGAACAAAATGATGTATCATATTGGTATAATATCACTAAGAAAAATATCCAGGTTTCATGCAAACCTTACCGTAATTGAGTTGAAGATATATAAAGGATCGTTAAACTGCATCTGTATACGGATAAAGATATATGTATCATGTATATCTCCAGAGATTGAATTAATTAGATATTTGGGGAAAAATCAATTTATAGACTGTATTAAAGAAATATTAAAAAAAAATGTATAGTGTTCACATGCAATTTCGAATCAATACACGGGATTTTGTATTGATTTGATATGTCATTACTCTAAATATTTCCGTTTTAATAATTAATGGGGTTTTGGATTTTATTTTGTTTAAATTCAACAAACATTTATTTGTTATATTAATTTAGGCTTCAAAGGTAAGCGTTCAGAGTAACACACGATGTATGTTTTTGTTATTCTATTGACAAACACTATGATAGCAGAAATTTCCTACATATATCAACGCAAACAACTATAGTTATTTGGTGTTATTTTGAAAGACAAACTAAAACAAATATAGTTTGCATAGATTAAATGTAAAAAAGATCGAGATGGACATAACGTACGGTAATCCTAATTTAACTAAGGCAATTGGCTAATAGAAGGATAGCTTGCCTTTCGAACTTCTGTTAACTATTTTAAAATGTCAAATATTCAATGTAGTGTTACAAGTTGGTAGCACTTTCATACTTAGAAAGACAAAACTATTGTATATCTCTACCTGTGTGACGTTTTCATTATGACGTCAAACACGCGATTCTACGCCAGAGTTAATGTTAAAATTACTATTTGGTCCCAGAGCTTAAAATCCCTCGATCCTTTATTGGTTCATTTGGCATACATAAATAAAATACAAAAATAAGTAAGCAATGAACGATGTTGTTAAAAGTGATATATGCTTTGTGTGCCTCTTTGTTAAATATTTGTTTGTTTTTGTTGTGATTAAGATTGTGACACGGTGTTGACTGCTGTACCCCTATTTTGACATTTTTACCTATTATGTCTGTTTGATTTGTTCACGCATAGTTGTCAATATAATGGAATTTGTGCAAGTGAGAGGTTTAGCGCTATAAAACCAGGTTCGATCTACCATTTTCTACATAAGAAAATGCCTGTACCAAGTCAGGAACATGACAGTTGTTGTCCATTCGTTTGATGTGTTTGTGCTTTTGATTTTGCCATTTGATTAGGGACTAACCGTTTGTAATTTTTCTCGGAGTTCAGTATTTTTGTTATTTAACTTTTCACCAGACTATTTACTTAGATATTAACTCATCAAATTAAAATTCCTTCTTCTATGTAAGTATATAGATTAGCCAAAGGGGAAACAATATATTCCGAGCGCTAATAACATCATCAAAAATGTATAAATGCATTATTTTAGAAACTCTCACTACAAACTGCTCAGAATCAGTAAAGACCATATGTCTGCTTTTCTGAATTTAGTGCGAACTTAAAATTCTAGCCTTTTTACCTATAAATTAGATCATTAAATTTGACAGCAATACAACAAACTACCAAACAACTTGGCATTCTGTTAGATTAATATAAATTTGAAAAAGCTGCAAAGTTTTATATAAATTCAAGCTGATTTGAAAAAGTAATGATTGAATCAGAACTGAAAAGTCTAGCTTTTTTAACCTAATTATATCCTTTTATTTGATATCAGTGAACCAAACTACCAAATAACCTGGAATTCTGTAAGATCAATATGTAATAGAGTTATATTGATTGATTCAGACCATTCGAGACTTAATTTAAAGGTCAAGACTGGTCTCGACTGGTCGAGTTTTTGTTGAGACCATATTCAAACTATACCAAGATTGTCCAAAACTCAATCAGACTTATTATATAAAGTCGAGACCAAAGAGCAGTTAAGTACTGTTTAGTACTGTCGAGATTATGTCGAGTCTTGTCAAGTAAAATCTGATCTTTTCAGACTCTCAGCAGTTTGAAGTGTCTGCAGTGTGATATATGATATTCTATTAAGATACAAAGATAATCATCGTTTCCTTTATTATTAAATAGTATGGAATACCATAAATCATATGCAATCGTAGTGTATCTGTACCCATGGAAGCTATGAAAACGGCTACACCAGGACTACAAATAAATCCACCGTAGTTACATGTTTAACTCGTTTGACAGACAGTGCCACTAGTAACTGTTTTTATTACTGAAACGGTCATTTTAAACTGAACAACTCTTAAATGCCTGAACGCAACTCAAGAGAAAATGTCAAGATCTTTATCAGTTGTTCAGTACACCAACTATCGCGATCGATCGATTAAGTACCAGTCAGTACTGGTTCAGGTAATTAAGATAAAACGCCTAGTGTTAAATCCAGTACTGTTAAGTTTATTTTAGTACACGTCAGTTCATCGATATAATTGTTGTTCAGTACTTTTCATTGTATAAAATTGCATGAGGATTGCTTCCCTTTGATAAGAAGAGGAATCGAAATGATAAAAACACGCAAAAATAATTAATGAATAACATTAAATAATAACGAGACGTAATTGGCAACTGGACTGTAGATACACGTCTTTGTTAACATACGTTTCTCTTCCATAAATAGATAACAGATAACATGAATAAGAGCTGTAAAAATATTTGTATAGAAATAACATAGTAATATTATACAAATCCTTGTAATACCAAAGGACGTATAACTAACTAATAAACGTCCTTGCAATAACCAAATAAAATTCTGATAATTATTCTTTAACGGTTACGCAAATATAAAATATTGCTGACTGTAATACAATCCAGCGGGGTATACAGCTGTACGTAGAATGATCAGAATGGTGAAAAACCCCGAAAAATTTCGAAATTATTTATGCTATGATTTCGCGCCATTTGCCTGCTGTGTCCGATTGAAAGTTTTAGATTGAAGTAACGTAAGTATATATTTTGAGAACATTTTGACAGTTTCGATTGGTATGATATACATTCCTCAGTTTACGCGCGTCTGGCGTATAAAATTATAATCCTGGTACCTTTGATAACTATTTACACCACTGGGTCGATGCCACTGCTGGTGGACGTTTCGTCCCCGAGGGTATCACTAGCCCAGTAGTCAGCACTTCGGCGTTGACATGAATATCAATTATATGGTCATTTTTATAAATTTTCTGTTTACAAAACTTTTGAATTTTTCGAAAAACTAAGGATTTTCTTACCCCAGGAGTAGATTACCTTAGCCGTATTTGGCACAACTTTTGGGAATTTTGGGTCCTCAATGCTCTTCAACTTTGTATTTGTTTGGCTTTTTAACTATTTTGATCTGAGCGTCACTGATGAGTCTTATGTAGACGAAACGCGCATCTGGCGTATAAAATTATAATCCTGGTACCTTTGATAACTATTTACAAGAGTTTTTGTTTGATTTGTGAACCTTGAATGATTATTAACTATTAATATCAATTACTTTCATAACTAGAGGCTCTCAAGAGCCTGTGTCGCTCACCTAGGTCTATGTGCATATTAAACAATGGACACAGATAAATTCATGACAAAATTGTATTTTGGTGATCATGATGTGTTTGTAGATCTTACTTTACTGGATATTCAAGATAATAACCAAAACTGCAAAATTTCCTCAAAATTACTCATTCTGGGGCAGCAACCCAACAACAGGTTGTCTGTTTTGGCTGACAATTTCAGGGCAGATATACCTTGACCTGATAAAGAATTTACCCCCTGTCAGATTTGCTCTAAATGCTTTGGTTTCAGAGATATAAGCCAAAATCTACATTTCGCCTCTATGTACTATTTTTAGCCATGGCGGCCATCTCGGTTGGTTGGCAGGGTCACGCCACACATTTTTTTAAAAACTAGATACCCCAATGATGATTGTGGCCAAATTAGGTTAAATTTGGCCCAGTAGTTTCTGAAGAAGCTTTTTGTAAAAGAATAAAGTTTGAGAAAAATGGCTAAAAATTTACTATAAGTGCAATTATAACTCCTTAATGTGTCAACTGACAATTTTGGTAATGTTGACTTATTTGTAGATCTTACTTTGCTGAACATTATTGTAGCTTACAGTTTATCTCTATCTATAATAATATTCAAGATAATAAGCAAAAACTGCAAATTTTCCTTAAAATTACTAATTCAGGGGCAGCAACCAAACAACGGGTTGTCCGATTTGTCTGAAAATTTCAGGGCAGATAGATCTTGACCTAATAGATTATTTTACCAATGTCAGATTTGTTCTAAATGCTTTGGTTTTAGAATTATAAGCCAAAATCTACATTTTACACCTATGTTCTATTGTTAGCCGTGGCGGCCATCTTGTTTGGTTGGCAGGGTCATGCCACACATTTTTTTAAAACTAGATACCCCAATGATGATTGTGGCTAAGTTTTGATTAATTTGGCCCAGTAGTTTCAGAGGAGAAAATTTTTGAAAAGATTACTATGACTTACGAAAAATTGTTAAAAATTGACTATAAAGGGCAATCACTCCTTAAGGGGTCAACTGACCATTTCGGTGATTTTACTTATTTGTAAATCTTACTTTGCTGAACATTATTGCTGTTTACAATTTATCTCTATCTATAATAATGTTCAAGGTAATAACCAGAAACAGTAAAATGTCCTTTAAATTACCAATTTAGGGACAGCAACCCAACAACTGGTTGTCCAATTCATCTGCAAATATCAGGACAGATAGATGATGACCTGATAAACAATTTTACCAATGTCAGATTTGCTCTAAATGCTTTGGTTTAAGAATTATAAGCCAAAATCTACATTTTACCCCTATGTTCTATTTTTAGCCATGGCGGCAATCTTGTTTGGTTGGCAGGGTCAAGACTAGATACCCCAATGATGATTGCGTCCAAGTTTGGATTAATTTTGCACAGTAGTTTCAGAGGAGAAGATTTTTGTAAAAGATTACTATGATTAACGAAAAATTGTTAAAAATTGACTATAAAGATAATAACTCATAAAGGGGTCAACTGACCATTTTGGTGATGTTGACTCATTTGTAAATCTTACTTTGCTGAAATTTTTGCTGTTTACAGTTTATCTCTTATCTATAATACTATTCAAGATATAATTTAACAATGTTTTACAATCACAAGTCAAAGTTAAATAGTTGTTTTTTAGGAAGGAGTTATATTACTGTACTATTGGTTCCTACTGTGACATAATAACATTAGCGTTGACATATGAAATTTACTAGAAAGTGCTCAAGAACTTGAAAGTTGACTGTTTTGAGCAAAAAAATGGCTTTTAGTTATATAAAAGTGACACATGTGTCTCCTTCGGTTTGAAAATTTCCCATTAAAAGATAAATATTTTTTCCTATACAGCTTAACTGAAATCAAGATGAAGTGTGGTAGGAAAAAGTATAAAAATTTCCAATGGTTAAACATTTTTTTGTCATATCTCATGATACTTATACTATGTAGAATAGATTAAATTTACAGTCTAAAAATCAAAACTACAAAAGAAATTCAGATGTTAAAATGGAGGTTAAAAAAACATAATCCTGACAAAATATATCATTAAAATTGTAGAAATTATTACAGAGCTACTTGATTATAAAAGAAACAATTGAAAATACTATGCAATTGATCATGATATTTCCACGGATTTTAGACTTTTTTAATCAGACAATGAACAGTCTTACAATGGTGATAATTATAATAATTATTATAATTTTATTTTAATTCCAGGCTATTTCTATGTAATTATTTTTTTCCCGAATCGCCAATTAAAGTAATAAGCGTTTAGAATGGTCATCATAGGTGAATGGAAAATTTGGAAGTTCATTGTTAATATAAAATTTTATTTAGAAAGATGGATAATGATATAATGAAGGTATTTATAAATAGATAAGTGCTTCAAACCAGGATAATCGGAAGTTTCTGTAATGTCAGTGGTTAATTGTTCACATTGACATTCGTCTCCAACTCACTTTATGATTTACTTAAATATTCAATTTACGAATGTACGCTTCTATTCTACATAGTATAAGTATATATTTTCTTATTTTTTTAAATCAGGCAATTCTTGAAATTCTCGAATGTTGGACTGCTATTCTCTGATATTATCATTAGTTAAGTAAGTTGCGCACAGCAATTAAAATTTGTAACATCAATTTCTGATAGCTGCTAATTTTCGGTATTTTCTGTAGACAAAATTGGGTGATGATTATAATCCTGGTACCTTTAATAACTATTATTTTAAGATTTCTGGTCGAATAGGTTTTAAAATGTCCGCTATTTCATAGATATTTTTGCTTTAAGCGTTTGTTGATCAATGATTATTCAGAGATGTTCTTCTGTTTCAACTTATTCATTAAATTTTATTTTGATTATTAATTTTGAAGATTAATTATTCATTTTCCAGTTCCCGTTGTGTTGTTAACGTTGATTAACGTATTGTGTCAATAAACTCATCTTAGATACCAGGACTAAATTTGGTATATACGCCAGACGAGGGTTTCGTCTACAAAAGACTCATCAGTGACACTCGAATCCAACAGTTAAAAAGCCAAATAAAGTACAAAGTGAAGAGCATTGAGATCCAAAATTCCTAAAAGTGTTGCCAAATACAGCTAAGGTAATCTATGACTGAGGTAGAAAAGCCTTATTTTTAAAAAAAAATCAAAATTTTGTTAACAGTTAATTTATAAATATAACAATATCAATGATAATTCATGTCAGCACAAAAAGTGCTGACTACTGGGTTTGTGATACCCTCGGGGAAATAAAGGACAAGGTATGATAAGGGCCGTTTCTGGCCCCCCTTTTTCGAGAATTTTTAAACTTTAAAGTTGAAACCCATCACGCCTGTGCAATGAACTGCAGTATCTGATCGTCCATGTAGAATCTTATTGTAAGGTGTTTTGTACTCTAATATGTTCAAACTGAGACCTTGAAAAGCCCTAAACGACGAAAAGTGTAAAAAATCTACAATTTCGTCATGTTCGGAGACAAAATTTGACATCAGCGCCAACGTAGACCATCTTGAAATTTTCAACCATCAACTGTACTCTTATGTATCTTTCACATAATAAAATATCATGGTGGTCTACGTTGGCGCTCATGTCTAAAAATTTGAAAAATAATCCGATTGTTTACATATTTTGACAAGTCATTATAATACGTCACAGTGAACGGCACGGGTACGAAATCATTCCGGGATCCATAACTGATCAAAATATCACGTACGGATTGTTTTATGTCATATCAAGTCATCAAGACATGTCACTTTCTTAAAGAAATATGTTGTACGTGAAATTAGACCAATAATGAACAAAATAGTCTAACACTGTGCAGCCAAATACAGAGTTGTGTCCCTTGAAATACGGTGAATTAATTTTTATTCATTATAATTTTCAAATATTCAACGAAATCTCACAAATGAATTTTATAATAAATTCTCAATATATTCAAACTCTTTTTGTAGTTCTGAAGAAAATCATTTCATCAAAACCTATATATTTTGCACTTTGAAATTTTCTATTTAACCATCTACAGAAAAATAGATTTATGTATCATATCAATTTCGTGCACTTTTTTGTTGCCGGAAGGTTTAGGACTTCACCAGTGCAATGTCTATAATTTAATAGTTATTTGAACAGACTGAATAAGAATAGAAAAATCACTTGTATCATACAATACTTGCATAAATACAAATTGGATAAGACCCATGGCAAACAAACTTATGAAGTATGTGCAAAAAAAACATATGTATTTTGTGTGTCTGGAGTTCTATGTAAGTGACAAAATTTCATGCCAAACCTATACAGATTCATGGAGTGCACTGGTACTTCTTACCTATCTGTTTAATGTACATGTACACTATTGTCCATTCCCCCCTCCCCTCACGGAACAAAATGTCAAGCACGTTCGTTTATTTAGATGAATATACTAGTCCAGCAGATTACCAATCTATATGTCTGATGGACTATGCTATTTCGAAAGGAGGGTAGTAAACCTTACATAATAATGACTTCACGGTTCAGCTAACAAGCAAGCTTACCAAAGATTTTACCTTTGGCTTCACACTCAATGAAATCGGTTGTAAACCTTGAAAGTTGAAACCTTTTGGCTGGACATTCAGTCCTGCAAGTGAAGACATTCAGAATGAAAATAATAAATAGATCAACATTGAAAGGAGAAATTAAGGTTGAAGACGAGTGCACCCGCACCAGCGGGGATCGAACTCACAACATCAGTGTTGACTGGCTAGTGATTACAGAAGTAACTTCTTAGACTACTCGGCCACCGAGACCCTTTAATGAAGTATGTCTACGTTTGGAATCAAATTCGAATGTTTTGGGGTTTTATGAAATACTACTTACCAACAACTGTTTCATTTAAAAAAAAAGCATAAAATTTTGGATAAGATAAGAAGATGTGGTATGATTGCACATGATACTATACACTGGGGATCAATGTGCTAATTTCAGGATATATATCGTAAAAATAATGAATTTTTAGAGAAGCTTGAAGATGTTCATGCCTCTTTCGTCTACGTATCTTAATGAGTTTTTAACGTCATGAACCCTGACCTCACCGAAAACTTTGAACTTTGTTTTCAGCATTTCAGTCTTTAAAATATTGTGTTAAGTGTTAAAAAGTTCACAGTTTACGATTCTTTAAGTGACAAACAATGATATTGTACAGGCTATGCATATTTGCTATACATACTGTATAAATCTGATACTGAATCTTCAATAGTAGTTTTAATTCATTTGCATTTTTTAATGTACCGGTAATCATCATGTAAATGTGAAATGCTATATTCATAACTTCAACTATTATGTATGAATTATAAGTGCGCCACTTCTTTTATAACTTAAATAAAAAGTTTTTTTTATGCCCCAGTTATGGGCATTATGTTTTCTGGTCTGTGCGGCCGTCTGTTCGTTCGTCCGTTAATCCGTCGTACGTCCGTTTGTTCGTCCATATGTCCCGCTTCATGGTGATGTGTTTCGGTCGAGGTAGTTTTTGATGAAATTGAAGTCCAATCAACTTGAAAATTAGTACATATGTTCCCTATAATACGATATTTCTAATTTTAATGCCAAATTAGAGATGTTGCCCCATTTTCACGGTAAACTATACTGGGGACACATTCTTGTTTATTTTACCTATTAACTTGTTAATGTTTATACTTACTAATTATTATGTGACAATATGATTTGTATTTATCCTTTTTTTTTAATAAACCGACCATTTCTTTGATAGCTATCTTTTATCTAATACTAAAATTGAGAATGAAATGGGGAATGTGTCAAAGAGACAACAACCGAAGGCCACCAATGGGTCTTCAATGCTGCAAGAAACTTCCGCATCCTGAGGCATCTTTCAGCTGGCCCCCAAACAAATATGTATACTAGTTCACTAATAATTAGCGTCATACTTAACTCCAAATTATACACAAGAAGCTAAAATTAAAAATCAGACAACACTAAAAAAGGTCAGAGGCTCCTGACTTGGGACATGCGCAAAAATGCGGCGGAGTTAAACATTTTTTTTAGATCTCAACCCTGTTTTTGGTAACAGCATATGATTTAATATTTACATCATCAAGATATAATAATAATGCCAAAAACCTACTTCGGTTTACAAAAAAAAACAACATTATTTAACAGTTGCTGAGCACTATTTTGGTTGCTAATCTTTTTATCAGCATGATATACAATTGACTTGCTTTCATTTCTTACTGCTAGTTATTCTTGCATGTATTAATCTAACTAACCTGATTTTACTCTAATTTGTACAATTTTTTTTTCTAGTTCAATTTAATTTCTATCTTTTTTGGCTGTTGCTAAGCAACTTTTAGGTTGCTATGGTCAATTTCATTTTCTTGAGAAAAAAAATAATGATGACTCAGACATCATATATATAAAAGAATATCATATACAGTAGCTAAATCTTTAAATATTGATATATCTATACCTCATATGGCCGAAATTACAAATTTTGAACCGTTGCTAGGCAAAATTTTTGTTGCTAGGTTGTTGCTCAGCATTTTTGAAACTGAAATTGAAGTGACTTTTCATTTGCAAACTCAAGTTAGTGTTAAACAAACAATATTATTTTGAATTATGCTAATGTGTAATGAGAAAGCAATGCATATGTGATAATTTGGCTATTTATTTAAATCGTTGCTAGGCAACCTTCCTTTCACCGGAACATAAAAAAATCATAGTTTTGAATAGTGTCTATACTGAGGCTATCAATGATGTATATATAAACTTATTTGGGAAGGGGGCCAAAAACGCCTCTTATCATACCTTGTCCTTTCCACCAGCAGTGGCATCGACCCAGAGGTTGCAAATAAACTCATCATAGATACAAGGACTAAATTTTGTATATACGCCAGACGCGCGTTTCGTCTACAAAAGACTCATCAGTGACGCTCGAATCCAAAACAGTTAAAAAAGCCAAATAAAGTACAAAGTGAAGAGCATTGAGATCCAAAATTCCTAAAAGTGTTGCCAAATACAGCTAAGGTAATCTATGACTGAGGTAGAAAAGCCTTATTTTTTAAAAAAATTCAAAATTTTGTTAACAGTTAATTTATAAATATAACAATATCAATGATAATTCATGTCAGCACAAAAAGTGCTGACTACTGGGTTTGTGATACCCTCGGGGAAATAAATTTCCACCAGCAGTGGCATCGACCCAGAGGTTGCAAATAAACTCATCATAGATACAAGGACTAAATTTTGTATATACGCCAGACGCGCGTTTCGTCTACAAAAGACTCATCAGTGACGCTCGAATCCAAAACAGTTAAAAAGCCAAATAAAGTACAAAGTGAAGAGCATTGAGATCCAAAATTCCTAAAAGTGTTGTCAAATACAGCTAAGGTAATCTATGACTGAGGTAGAAAAGCCTTATTTTTTCAAAAAATTCAAAATTTTGTTAACAGTTAATTTATAAATATAACAATATCAATGATAATTCATGTCAGCACAAAAAAGTGCTGACTACTGGGCTTGTGATACCCTCGGGGAAATAAATCTCCACCAGCAGTGGCATCGACCCAGAGGTTGTAAATAAACTCATCCTAGAAACCAGGATTTAATTTTGTATATACGCCAGACGCGCGTTTCGTCTACAAAAGACTCATCAGTGACGCTGGAATCCAAAAAAGTTAAAAAAGCCAAATAAAGTACAAAGTTGAAGAGCAGCGGATTTCAGCTCTAAAAACTTGTATTTAAGAATTGACTGCTTCTTTTTGTAAGTTTATTGGGATGTAAAAGTGTTGAGCGAACTACATTATGTAGAGCGTTAGCATTTAATACTAACATTACATTTTTTTGCTATGATCATAAAAACACGATTTCTATCAAGTTTTTCCTTTTATTTACCTGTGTACTTTATTGTGGAAGCACGTGTCATTATGAATGTTTCATTTCATTTTCATCTCAATTTCCAAATGATGCGAAATTGCTGTTAGCCAATCAAAATAACGTATCATAATGAAACATACATGTAATTGTATTGAGTATTGAGCCATGCAAACCGATTCGATAAAGATTAGGGTGTTTTATGTTCTTTTGTTTTACTTTTTGTCAGATATTCGGATTCCTCTGGTTTTATCGACCAAGTGCAATTTAAAATTTGGCCCGGTCACTCCTATTTTTCTGTTCATGCGAAATTTGACCTACGTTGCTATGGTTTTTACGTTGTAACTTGTTTCTATGCAAGGTTGCACTTAAATGTGTGATTTCATACTATAAATACATTATGTTCAAATACAGTCGTACTTTTTTGAGGTAAGCTCACTGATGAACAACACGAATTTCACAGCGTTCCTTTCTAGTGATAAAATTTGTTTAATTAACTGTAATTTGATTAAATGAATTGTCAGAATGATTATAATGGTTAATTTAACAATAGTTATGTTCCCTGGCGAAACATTCGTCTCCGCTAGAAAAATTTCTAAAACTATAATGAAGGTAATTGGCTACTAAAAAGCTAGTTAGCCTTTCAAACTTCTGTAAGATAACAGTTTTTGAAATGTCAGATATTGGATCTAATTTACTAAACTATTTACTTACAAGTTATCTCTTCAAATGCGAATTCCTTCGTATATCATGTATATAAATTAATATTTTTTAAAGAAAGACTCGTTTTAAAAACAATGAGATTTTGATTAATCTTTGTTAGAAAATCAAGGACTTAATAGAACAGTGTCTAAGCCAAAGTGGTAATAATATAACCCGAGCGTCTTAATTACACCGTCGAAAATGTCTACATGTTTTATTTTAGAAACTGTGTAATGTGGTATATAGCATTTTATTAAGAAACAAAGATGGTTTTCGTTTAATATTATCATTATATAATATGGGATACCGTAGAACATATGCATTCGTTGTTTACCTGTACTCATAAAAACCACTACCCCATGGATACAAGTAAATTCACAGTAATTACATGGTTTACCCTTTTGACAAACATTAAACAACTAAACACAGACGAATCCACCATACATTTTCATTTTTAATCGTTACCACAAAGATACTCTGATATTTATTACTACTACTCAAAACGTGTTAACACAAAACCAAATTCCAAGGTAATTTCATAAAAAAAGAATAAAAAACTGACAAAAAGCGCTCGACAACATCAACCGAGTCATTATTCCCATTATTCTATTATATTGACAGAATTATGGGAGAAGCATATATTGTATTTGGGTTATCCAATTGTTATAAAGACAAACAATTAATTACGAAAAGTCGCAAACAATTACATACACATTCTTCTTAATTAAAGTTCAAATACATTTTTGTCAATAATACTCGACGGTTACTTTTAGAGAAGAATTATGCCCCAGATATACAATCTCAACATATATACTAATAATGTGATAGGTCATACTCGTTTTTCATCTACTATACAACTCATCAGGAAAGCTCGATTCAACACAGGTGAAATGCAAAATTAAAACAACAGAATAAATTCAAAATTAGTGTTAATTTAAGGTCAAATACATCATCCTGACATAGAATGTCATACTATTATAGAAATTATAACTAAGATGCTTTATATTAAACGGACATTTTTAAAAATAGAAACAGTTAAAAAAAACATTCACGCGATCATAACATTTTCCTTAAGCTTGATTTTAAACTGCAGTTATATGTATTAATTAAAGTTGAGAATACACGTGTTTCTACATGTGATAAAAAAACACACGTCAGTGTGATCTGTATAGTGGTCATCTGTTGGTGTTGATATTAAATAAACAGGTTTGTGGTTGAAATATATGATATGTCGACGGATTGGTAAATATTTGTCCATAGAACGGGATTGTTTAAGTGCGAATAGTTTTCGTGTTAAGTAGGTTAAGGAATATTGTCTTTCGGAGCTCGTATACACTGCAGTTAAGTTCAGACGAAAATATGACCGAGCCAGTCATAGATTTGAATTAAGACGAATTGTTACGGGACCCCGCATGCAGTCAGTCTGAACGGCCTAACGCTTCCGATTTACAAGCAAGTCAACAAAACTGTGACTTAGTAGACACGTTCGACCTTTTCAGAGATTACCTAGACAAGAAACGTGCTGTTTTAAAGTCAGACATTCTTTAAGAGCACGATAATTTGTCAAAGAAATACAGAGATATGGCCAAAAGTTTAAATAAGAAGGGAATCGTATTTAGTTCCGTTTCAACGAGAATATTATTGAGGGTTTTAACACGATCTACAAGGACCTTGTATCTGTTTCTTCGTCTCTTTCTTCTATTGCTGGGTAAACATAAAGAAAAAAATAAGCTCATCAGGATTGCTGATAACTCCGACGGGGGATGGGCTACTGTTAATGAATATGAGAGCAATACTATCGCCGATAATGATGAAGACCAGAAAAAGATTCGCCACGCAGAGACGGGCCCTTAAAGAGAAAAAGACCCGCCCTCAGCCGTATACAGCCAGACCAAATCCTGCAGTTGAACATATTGCTACTGGTCCTGCTTCTCCTCCAGCTTACTATTTCAATAGTTATCAACAGCCAATTCGCATATCAATTTTGGTATTGCAGAGAAATGGTGAATGTTTTTTTTTATTTTACATATTATTCAGTGGATAATGTAGAAAAGGAAGATTTTTAGCGACATGGATCTTGTATCATATGTTTTAGTATGCTATTGTAGTAGACATGGTCGTTAGCTTTTAATGTCATATGCATTTTATATGGAACAAATTTCGGGACCACGTGAAGACTTCGACTCATCCGAAATTTCGAGTCAACCGAGTTCGAGACAACGAGAGATAACTGTATAAATATTTGTTTAATTTTCCTTTATAGGGTAACACATTTTTCGGATGTCTTTAAAACCGGGAGATGCATTGATATTGATTATTTCGTCAGACACCATCCCCATCTATACAGCTCCTCGTAGATCAGATACCAACCTTTTGTGTGTCATCTATTGAGCGAACAATACTCAACGACAGTATAGATATGTTTTCAACGCTTTCTGTAAGTGGTGTTTATCTATTAATATTTCAAACACATTACCGGCTTCAGTTAGTTCTGTTTCATCATATTTTTTTTTAACAAAAGTTAGTAAATCTACTAGCAGCATAAATGAAGCTTTTTTTATGTTATAAGTTAGGCTCATAGATTAGCTAAAGTTGAGAATCCGTGTAAATCGGATAAGTTTATTTCTGTGAAAGAATGATCTTTGGGATCTGTTGGAGTCATTGTTGTTAATAAAGAACCTATTACACCTGAAATTTTGCATCAAATTGTTAGTCTACATTGTAACGAGAAAGTTAATCTTAAATATGAAGAAAACCTTGTAGGTGTCTTTTTTATAAGTTTGGTTCTTTTTGTAAGGTATTCGGAATCAGCAAATCTTGAAAGAAATCATATTTCTGGATTATCCGAGAACTTATATTATTTTCACAGAAATAAAGAAATATACAATTATTTTATTCCCAAAGCCATTGTACAAAAACTTTACAAACAACTGACCTTGGCAATTTTGTAAAATGTCTTAATTCAAACGTTTTAATTGGTCTACCTGTATGCTATTTTGTAATACTAAAGATGTATTTTTAGCCAAAAAAGTCATATACGACCTTTTGGAAGCCCAGCGACGTTATATATGTTATACAACTGCAATATAAATTTTGTTAGCTGCTTCAACATCTATTTAATTAGACAAACAAGTATTTTCGTTTGCATAGTTTGAGGTCCGCAGCCACTAGTGCCGTTGCAAATGCGCATGTGGAAGATCGTCTCTTCAAAAAACATGGTAGCCGGAAAATAGATCGGGTTAAGGACGGATACGACAAAGGTAGCATCATTGAACGTCTGACAGCAACTAAAAAAGTAAAAATTTAAAAAACGCGTTTGCGCCTTTCTTTGTTTTGTCGAAAATATCTGCACATGCTGGCGAGCTATATCTATGAAGCAAGTGTTTGTTTTTATTTAATAAATACTTTATATTCGTTTTGAGGTAACGAATTATAATATAGATAATGAATAGTCAAATCAATGGGGATAAGTATTATGATTTTACATTAATCCCATGCTATTTTTTTGTCAAACTATTTTTTTTTTTTGAATCGTCAATTAATTTAATAAAACTTTTAAAATGATGGTTATAGGTGAAATGTGAACGTTTATTGTTAATACTAAATTCCATTTAGAAAGTCGGATAATGATTTAATGAAGGTAATTGGTTTATAAAGAGATAAGTGTTTTACACCAGGATAATCGGCACTTTTTGAAAGGTCAGTAATTGGTTGTAAAAATTTAAATACGTCTCCTACTCACTTCATGATTTATTTGAAAATTCACTTCTCGAATGTAAGCTTCAATTCTACATATTAGTGTAAGTAAACATTTTATTATTTTTAAGTCAGATAATTCTTGGAATTTTTTACACTATACGTTAAGCAAACCACAGTTAATCTTAGAAATTAATCTGAGTAAAACATTGATGGGAAAAGCCATTAATCACTGTCACAAGTTGTAAAAAATGTTATTCTAAAGTCAATAACACATGATGATGTGTCCAAATGCTCTGTCAAAAAAACAAACATACATCACTGAACATTAGAGTTGGATGCTAAAAAGATCATTAATAGGCTCGATACAAATTTACAAGTGTCAACTTCATCATGGTTCATTTTCTACGTATGTGCCAACAAACTACGGATGGACCGTAAATCCCCGACGGCATCACCAGCCATGTACTCAACGAAATCCAAATGACTTCTTATGAAGAAAGAAAAAAAAGTTAACTGTATCCTTTAGATTTAATATCCGCTATATAGATGATGTTCTTTCACTTAAAAATTCAAAATTTGATAACTATGTTGAACGCATCTATCCCATCGAACTTGAGATACAGGATACAACAGATACAGTTAAGTCTGCCTCATATCCTGACTAACATCTAGAAAATGACAATGAGGGTCGGTTGAAAACAAAACTTTACGCCATAAGAGATGATTTCAGCTTCCCAATTGGGAACTTTCCTTTTTTATGTAGCAACATTCCAACAACGAATATATACGGATAATGTATCTCCCAATTGACACGTATTCCAGGGCTTGCACTTCATATCAAAATTTCCTCGTTTTAATTACTTATCTCCTTATGTATCTATGCATTCCTGGCTTTCCTTTTGGGGGTTCCTGATGACATCAAATATAGACAAAAGCTTCGTATATGTAATACATTACCTCTAATGTTGGACTTCTATTCTCTGATATTATCATTAGCTCATTATGTTGCACACATCAATTTAAATCTGTAACATCAATTTCTGATAGCTGCTAATTTTCTGTATTTTCTATAGGCAAAATTGGACATTAAAGGTTGGTAATTTACTTTATGATTTCTGGTCGAATACCCGTTATTTTTATATCTCATAGATATTGTTGCTTTAAACGTTAATTGACAAATGTTAATTCATAGATGTTCTTCCGTTTGACCAAATTTATCAAATTTTATTTTGAAGATTGATTTTTCATTGTCCAGTTCCCTTTGTGCTGTTTACATTGATAAACGTATAAACTTATATACGTCGACGGGATTCATCAATACAAACTTATAAAGTATTGCGCAATGTGAACCATTCGATAACATGCATGTACATGTTTTATGAAGTCATACAAATGTTGTTATATTTAGGGGGTTCGATGTTCATGTGTTTGACATTTTGTTAGATATTCGAATTCCTCTTAGTTTTTCGACGATTTGCCATTAAAAAATTGGGCCGCTTACTCCTATTTTTCTTTTCATAATTTTAATACATATGAAGTATTGACCCATATGGAACCAATATGATTATATTATATACATCTTATTATTTTTGTATGAATTCTGATCCAATGATTTTAAATGAAGGATGTTCGTTGTTCTTTTTTGTGACTTTTGTCAGATATTTTGACTCCTCTAGTTTGATCGATGAATTGCAATTTGAATTCGGCTGGATCAAACCTACTTTCCTTTCCATAATTTTATCACATTAAGGTTACACAATTATTTTTGAAGATCCTAAACAATGCTTATTGTTGTTTCATTGTTTATGAAAGAATAAAAGTGTATCAATGTTGAATGTTTTATAAGAATGCCCTGCCTATAGATCAATTAGGCCTTTAAAGTTAATATTTGACAAAAGTTATTGTTCTTGGCCAAACATTACTCAATTACAATATTTATAACAGTTTCTTTTCAGTTTTACGTATAAAGGAAATTGCGTAATCATATAATTTGAGGTCAATCAGATCACATATTGTTGCTTAATGTTATTTGTGTTCTTATAATGCTTTTAATGTATTGGTCTAATCTGGATATCATTCACCATGTTGTAAATATGTTTTCCTTGCTATAACATTTTTAGTGCTTCCTACAACAAGATATTCATTCATTTCAAAAATATTGAGAGAACCATTTATTGCAACATGTTCAATGTTTTGTGAGTAAAAATTAAAAAGGACACGGACCTTTCATTTTGTCTTGTCAATTAGTTTCATTATTTATATACTATCAATGTACAAATTTTTTTGAAAAGGCTTGTTATTTTGACATAGAGCATCCAACATCCTTAAACTATAAAAATGACAAATTGCACATCAATCTGTATGCATATTTTCACGTACGCTATCGGGATTTTGGCTTGTGAGCATTGCTTGTGAAACATATATAAGATTAAACAATGCATAAATTTGCATCCATATGTTCATTTTGAAAAATATAGTTTGTAACATTCAACCGAGAACTGAAATTATGTCTAAAAAACACTATTGTTGGTACTTATATCCTTGGACAGGTATTGTTTTTTAACGTATATCCGAAACCTAATTGCAGTTGTGATATTTTGGTTTTGTAGCCAAAAAATCAACAGATTGACTGAATCATACATCTTTATGCTAATTTTGAGGTCGTGTTTAACATCATTAATTGTTTTGGAAGTTTATATTATTGGGTTAGGTGTTATTTAATAGTCACTCTTATTTTCCTTTCAACAATTTTACATTAAGCTAAGTTATGATGTCACGACAAGACTTGATAAAAATAACAGTACATTTGAAAGATGTGCTAATTTGATATACTTATTTACTAAGTAATATTTATAAACTTATTTTTCACAGGGCAATGGAAAATTATCTTTTCTTTGTTGTGTTGTTTTTAACTGCAATAACAGGTAAAGTATACTTGTATCTATGCGAGGTTGCACTTAAATGGGTGATTTCATATTATAACTGTATTATGTTCAAGTACAGTCATATTGGGTCGATAACTGACTGATGTTAAATACGACTGTCGGAAGAATGACACAGGATCAATATTAACTGTTTGTTAATTATCATTCTAATACAATGTATGTCGAATAATACTAAAAAGTAATGATGTTCGATGAATAACCATTTTATTCCCCGATAAAAAAAACTTTCAGATTCTCGACTTTTACACGAGTCATCTCCCATCAAAATGACGTTGCTGACGTATGTAAACACAAAAGACAAAACTTTCAGTTAAGAACTGGTCTGTGGGCTAAAGTGACAAAGAAACAAATATTTTAAATCCATTTGGTGTCGAGGCAAGCATTCACAAACGGCCGTGTCCGCGACACCAATACTTTACAGTAAGAGTCGTCATTTGTTGTACATAGGAGATCATATGTGGCATTTCCATTAAAAATAATTCTCTGGCTTAATTGTTTTGACAAATTATTTGATGCTACAGTAAGACATGTACAAGAGCGGTGCATATCCGAGATTGCCAACCCTACAAATTACTTTCACTTCAGTCTGCACCGTCAGAAAAATAATCTTTTACTGTTGACAATTTTTGATATTCACACATTCTATCGTCCTTAAATGTATATACTCAAAGCAATAAATATAACAAAACCAACTCTAACATTAAACATGCTAAAATCTAATATTTTGCGTAATACCTTTATTTAATTATTTTCGACACCTTTTTGATCCAAAAAAAAAACTTTTTGGAATTTTGGATCATCAATGCTCTTCAACTTTGTACTTGTTTGGCTTTATAAATATTTTGATATGAGCGTCACTGATGAGTCTTATGTAGACGACACGCGCGTCTGGCGTACTAAATTATAATCCTGGTACCTTTGATTACTATTGTTTAGAATTGAAGAATTGATGAGGACTATACACATTTATAATTATTCTATTCAGCCTTTCCTTGTGAATACAACCAGGTCAAGTGCGCAAATGGTCTTCAATGTGTCTATAATTCTAAATTTTGTGATGGAGTGAAACATTGTGCAGACGGTTCTGATGAAGATGGAGAGGTGTGCAAAGGTTCGTTAAAAGAAATCAACTGTTTATTTTGCATAGCATAGCCAGCGTTTTTAGTTTTACTTTCAATGAGTAATATGTAAATTCAAGCAAACTTTTTTTTTAACTTATAACTGAAATTAAAGGTTTAAATGTTTTCGGTTTTGTTAGTGTAGAGTAAATATTGAATGTCCCATTTATTTGTAGTGTTGATAAGGGTGAGAGAAAAATGATGAGTGATAAAATAAAATACTTTCCAAAAACATGAATCCAATCAATGTTATGAAATGTTTCAAAAATAATTGTACAAAATTGTTAAACTTAAACTATACAAAGATAAACAAACACAACAACAAATCAAATACCATTGAAAAGAGTTTTGCAATTGCCGAATTATCTTTTCCTCGGTTACACTTTGCCTTTTGAAGATTAACTTTCCCTTAAAACTAAGATCCCAAATTCTAAACATTTAATTTCGACTTATGACTTTTGTCTGCATTAATTTTAATTAGAATGCCGGCACTTCCTCTGTTTTTCAAATTACTGAACCGACACTGAAAATTAGTATTTTTCATATCTCAGAATAGATTGTATAAGACCAATATTGGATTGAATCAACAAAAACTGACCATATTTGCAGTTAAAGAAACCAATTAGCGGTATCATAAATTAGTAAATTTGTTAACTCATGATGGATTGCATAATACAAATGACAGCAATAGTGGTACACATTCAAACCAAAAACTTGTCTGCATCAGTTTAGAGTGCCAACAATTTCCTCTTTAATGTCAAAGTACTGGACCGTCATTAAAAATCAGTAGTTTTGATATCTCAGGATGGTTTGTAGAATCATTTTGTCTGCATCATTCAAAGGTTACAATATTTATACTTCGTAATATAAATGATATGGCGGTTTCATAAATCAGTAAAATTTGTTAACTAAGGATGATTGTATAATACAAATGGAAGTGATATTGGTACACGCTAACTACAAAGTTTTGTCCGCGTTAATTTCGAGTTGCAAACGCTGCCTCTTTTTGGTAAAAAAAAACTAAACCGTAACTAAAATAAAATAGTTCAGATATATCGGGATAGTTTGTATAACAAA
Source organism: Mytilus galloprovincialis (assembly GCF_965363235.1). Lineage (NCBI taxonomy): Eukaryota > Metazoa > Mollusca > Bivalvia > Mytilida > Mytilidae > Mytilus > Mytilus galloprovincialis. The sequence goes on from NC_134846.1 coordinate 8,856,013, forward strand.
CCGCTGTGTTCGTTTCGATCAAAAGTTACCATATTCGTAATATATTATAAAAATGTTATAGCTGTATGATAAATAGGTAAATATGCCGAAATTGGTTAGAAAGTTCGTAAATGATTCAGAACACTATACAACGACTATATATTTATACCAGAAAAAACAAAATGAGTCACAGGGTAACTAGAATAGTACTTCGATGTATTGTAAAATAGAACAATACGATTATCGTTTATATAATCAAAGGTCATGTCTGATATGGAAAGTGTTAACAATTACTAGCCCATGTCATCATGAGCAGACTTGATTATAAACATATTTTTATTTATTAAGATATGAACAGGATTAAGCAACAGACACAACCTATAGAAGCTCTCTCAATATTACATGTACAAGGTAGAATTCAATTATTAACGACTGTATTTAAAGTAATATAATATAGTGGAACATGTATGCTACTTATGAGCACACACGAGCAAATATATGTTTACAGTGCTACTTACTAAATGTAAAGTATATTTAAGTATATAGGAAATTACTCATCATTTATTCAAGTACATTGAAACATGCAAATATCCTTTATAAGTCATTAGAAATATATGTATATGGCTTCAAAGAGACAGTAAGCTTGCTTAGGAGAATAAATGACTTAATGTTGAAGTGGAGGAGAAAAAAATTAAAAAAAAAACTAAATAAAACAAAAATTAAGTAAATTTCAAACAAAACGTTCAGTGTCACTGATATATTTCTGAACAGATTTAAAAATAGCAATATTCATATCATATGAAAATAATCTGTTTCCAAAAAGTAATAATTCAATATTTTTGTCAACATTATCAGCAATGGAGTAAATGGAATCAAGTAGGATCTGTCTTAAATCATTGTACTTAGGGCAAATAAAAAAGAAATGTTGGTTGTACTCAAAAGGGTGATTACAGTTTGCACAAAAAGTGTTCTCGGATAAGAACTGATTAAGCAAATGAGATTTTAGGTTGCTAGCATTATTTCTGAGTTGACAATGACTTATATTAAGCATACCTATCCTTATGTAAGTTCAGGAGCTGATCATACATAAGAACCGTTCATAAGCATTCATATTCACAGGTCTGGTCTGAAAAAGACATGTCAGTAAGCATGTAGCAGTCCTGAAAAAGCAGATTTAGGTCTTGTTTACCAACGACGAAGTTACCTGGCTTGTCTGCCTTCTTTTTTTGTTGGAGTTAACTTGGACAGCAGCCAAAAAGTTAACTTCAAGTCAATTTATGTATATGTTAAGACTGCGCCCATCTGTCAATCAAATGTGTTTCAAAGGCTACACGTATGAACGCTGTAATGTTATGATTAACACAAACAAAAATGCAAACTACAGTTTGTAAAATTATTTAATTCACTTAGTAGTAGTCTTGTTTTGCTTCCAATTTCGAGTTTTCTGTTCAATTAACAATCTTAACTATTCTTTTAAGGTTTGAGATAAAACGGTTATTTCCTCCATAAATTTCATTGAAAAACTAGAACTAATCGCCTTTAATGCACAGTTTAACTGTCGATACAAATAATTTGAAGTTTTGTTAATTTATCGCTTTAAAAAAGACATTATGTTAGATAAAATTATATAATATTCTATTCTAATTCTCAAATATCTTTTTTTTAGACAAACGGGAATGATTTTTTAAATAATTTCTTTTTAAACTGTTGAAAACATAAGTGGCTTGTCCGCAGTGAAGGCCTCATAAAGCGAGAGTCAATCAACGTTAGTCGAATTTTTTTTTTTTTTACCATGAGCCAAGGGAAACGACAAAATAAAAAGAAAATACAACGAGTGCACAAAACACTTCACAGAAATGCAAACGATAATTAACCATTGTAGGAAAAGTTTGTTTCAACTAGAGAGAAAAATGGCGGGTCTTTTGTTTAGCAAAACAATATTATGATTCAGCAATACATGAAAAATAAACGCTTTAATTGTTGTGTGTAACCCAGTCAGCATATATAATTTATATCGTTTCAGTTCGCGCTGATTCTTAGTGCAGGTGTTTTTCAAAACAATTACAGATTATATATATGCTTACAATTAGATATGGGGTTTACTCATTTATGAAACCGAGCAGTGACATTAAGTCCTACATTTAAACCTTTTGATCTAATGTTACTATTTGTATAATATCTATATACAGTGGAGATCACTTCTAACCTCTCATTAGAACTGTCAGAATAATCTATAATATAACTGTTCTTAACTGTCCTAGAAGAGTTCTTCCCAGACTAAATCAGTTCTAGGTAAAACTGTCAGGATCAGTTCTAGGGTAGAACTGTCTAAAACTGTTCTAGGTAGAACTGTCCAAATCGATTCTAAACGTAGAACTGTCCGCAGAACTGACTACATCAGACAGGACTGTATAACAGTTCTAAATGACGTCACTGCAGTAAGGGCATCTTAGAATTTAAAAAAACAACCAGTTCCAATTACTTAACTGTATAACAGCAGATTTTCTATATTTTTACTGATTAAACGTTACATGTAACGTTACAAATATCGAAGCGGATAGAAAGATTATCCAACTCATCGGAGAAATATTTTTATATGATTGCATATAAAGATCATGGTTTACCTTACTTCGTTCCCCGTTTTAAACAGTCTCTTCTAATATATAACTCTGCTTTTAATTCATGGAATTTTAATCGTAATTAACCTTTTTTGCCTCGAATTTACATTCATGATTTAAAATTCTTTATTGACAAATGTTCAAACGAAAAACTGAACAGTGGATGAATTATATGATCTTAATGAAATACGTGTTGTATAAGTATGTACATTTGCACCATCTCGTCAATTTAGACAGACTTATCCATAACGATTATAGATGATATCTGGGAGTCTTGGACGTCAGAAAAATATACACGATCTGAACATGAATGAAACATTTGCCCCTGGACGTTAGGCTGCACACAAAATCAATCATTCTTCTTTGCCTTCTTCAAAATATATTAACAGTATTTCAAGAGGAACACTTCTCATACATGTACTTTTCATTTTAAAGTATATGAATCAGTCATGTGAGTGCTAGATGATGCCGAAAAATAGTTTTGTTTAAAAAAAAAAACAACAACAATCAAGAACCACTGACTTTAGTGACGGTTCATTATTATGGACACAGCATGTACAGAGAGGAAATAATGGCACTCTAAATTGATGTGGACAAACTTTCGTAGTCATGGTAATCATTATGTTTCAACGTTGGTGTCATCTTTATCAGACGATCCGTCCTGACATAGAAATATTATTGGTTTACAACATGTACAATGAGGCCATATATATTTACATGATAAAGTGTGAACATATTCAGTTTTGGTTGATGCGGTCAAATAATTTTGTTGAAACGACTCAGTCTGATATATCGAAACTACTAAAATTTGTTTACGATTCAATATTATGAATAAAAAGAGGACATGCTGGTACTCTAAATTGATGTTGAATTTTTTTTTGTAGTCAATGTGTTCCAATATTGCTGGCATTTGAATTATACAATCCATCGTGAGTTGTAACTATAAGTGATTTTCTATGCGGCTATATATATGTTACAGTGAATTGGTATAATCAGGGATTATGTAGAATCCCTCAAATTTTCAGGGATTATGAATAATCACTGGTTAGTTTAGGGATTATATATTAATAATAACCTTAATATTGTAAAACGTTGGGCATAATTTTTTAATATGAAAGACACAAAAATATTGAAATGTTATACACAAAATAATTAAATGATAAGCACAATATAATTAAATGATAAGCAAAATATATATCAAATAATTGATGTTTTGTTTTTAATACTGACTTTATTATCAGTAATAATATCAAGCGAGCCCTTTTTGATATTGACTGTATTAGTATTAATATTACCAAGCGAGCCCACACGGGCGGGTTTTGGAAGTTAGTATGAAAATATTAAATTGCATAATGATTATTCTTTTTATCGTATTGTTGTAGCAATTGTTTTTAGGTTGAGAATATGAAATAAAATGAAACTGTCATTAAAACTATTTTTATGCGTACAGTCGTTTTGATAAATGTTAATGTTATGCATAATATTATTTTAATTATTTACAAACTAAATTTGGATGGCATCGACTATTACACATTTGCCCTGATTTTCTACTGGCATATCTATCAAATTCACATCTGCTTTTACCACAATATCAACATTAAAAAAAAAACCTTGTCCTCCACATCAAATCAGATTGTACGACACGTCTCAGAGAAATAGAGTTTTCAGCACAAACATCAGAAGGTACAAATTGTACCAATGAAGGGAAATCATCAACCTCAAACTGATTTCTTGTATCAAAGATCCGAGCAGGATTCCATGCTATTTAGCAAGGCGATATCCTTCTTCATTCTTTTCGTGAATATTGACCATTAGTTTTTTGGGATCTCCCTTTCCAGGAACCAATTATTTGTACAGTAAGACTATACAAATCCTTGCTGGAACCAATAGTGTAATTGATTTGAGGTATCATCTTTGAAGCTTTTAATTATTGATAATCCCTGAAATCAAATTAGGGAATTTGTAGAATAATAATTAAAATTATCAGTGATTATTTAAAATCACTGGTCATTTTCAGGGAATCTATATAATCACTCATGATTCTAGTGATTCTACATAATCCCTGAAAAAATAAGGATTCTACATAATCCCTGATTATACAAATTCACTGTAACATATATATATATATATTAAGATTTACATAATAAAGTGCATATATGGTCAGTTTTGGTTGATGCTGTCACATATGGATAGTTTTGGTTGATGTTGTCAAATATGGTCAGTTTTGGTTGATTCGGACAATTAATTTTGTTATATGAGTCAGTCTGAGATATCAAATAATAATTTATATAAATTCAAATGATAATAAATTATATAATAAAGTGCAAATATTTTGTTATACCAGTCTGTATGAAAACTACTGATCTTTGTTTATGGTGCAATCTTTGTTTATGGTGCAATATTTTGAATAAAAAGAGGACATGCTGGCACTCTAAATCAATGCAAACAAAATTTGGTAGTCATTGTGTTCCAATATTGCTACCATTTGTATTATACAATCCATCATTACATAAAAATATCACATAAAAAAGAGCAAATATGGTCAGTTTTGGTTGATGCGTTTAAATATGGTCAGTTTTCGTTGATGCTGTCAAATATGGTCAATTTTGGTTGATGCAGACAAATAATTTTGTTACACGAGTCAGTCTGAGGTATGATAACTACTGATATTTGTTTTCGATGCAATATTTTGAATAAAAAGAGGAAATGCTGGCACTTTCAATTGATGCGAAAAAAAATTGTGGTCATTGATTTCCAATATTGCGGTCATTTGTATACTACAGTCCCTCTTGACCTAAAATTATAACTGAATTACTGTGCAGCTATATAGATTTACATAAAATAAAGCAAATATGGTCAGTTTTGGTTGATGCGGATAAATAATGTTGTAACACGAGTCCAATCGAGGTATGAAAACTACTCGTAAATAGATATCATATTTGTTTACGATTCAATATTTTGAATAAATAGAGGACATGCTGGTACCATAAATTTATGCAAACAAAATTTTGAAGTCATTGTTTTCCAATATAATTGCTGTCATTTGTACAACCCATCCTTGCCTAAAAATATAACTGTATTTCTGCAGTGTGCGGCTACATGTACTGTGGATTCATTATTATTCGTTGGATACCAATTTTCGTTGATTTCGTGGACACCGGTGAACCACGAAATTAAATGTTCAACGAATACCAAATTGTATAAAGGCTTGTATACAGATTTCAGCAAAACCACGAAATTAAATATCCACGAACATGTTAGTTTTCCTTAATCCACGAAAATTGGTACCCACGAATATAAATGAATCTACAGTATATAGATTTACAAATATGCAAATATGGTCATTTAAAGTTTAATTTAAAAACATATTTATTTATAATAGTGGATTTGGAAACAAGTTATTGCATTTGATTAATGAGATCAAATAATTGTGTTATACGAGTCACTCTGACTCCCGGAATGACAAATGTAAAACATTTCAAATGATCAAACTAACGGCCTAATTTATGTACAAAAAATGGACCAAAAATAAATAATTTATGTAACACATCAACAAAAGAAAATCACTAAATTGCAGGCTCCTGACTTGGAACAGGCACATTCATGCAGAATATGGCGGGATTAAACATGTTGTCTTGATTAGATAATCTGAAATAAGACCGGCAAAATAGCAAAACTCTATATAAATCGCTATTTTGCCGAGCCTTATATTTAAGACAGAGTTATTCAAACTTATAAATCAATTCTAACCGTAGAATTTATAAATCAATTCTAGCCGTAGAATTCATAAATCAATTCAAGCCGTAGAATTTATAAATCAATTCTAGTCGTAGAATTTATAAATCAATTCTAGTCGTAGAATTCATAAATCAATTCTAACCGCAAAACTGTTCTAGTTGAGAACTGTTCTAGAAGTAGAACTGACCAAAGATTTGGTCAGTTTTACGTAGAACTGTCTAAAACTGTTCTAGGGTAGAACTGTCAGGATCAATTCTAGGTAGAACTGTCCAAATCAGCTCTGGGTAGAACTGACCAAATCAGATCTAGGTTAGAACTGTTCTAGCTTGAACTGTCTAAAAGGTGTCAGGCTGACAGTTCTACATACTGTCCTAGAACAGTTCTGACAGATTCTGGCAGATTGAATGACATGTTTTTAAACCACATAAAATGCTCAGATAATATGATTTTAAACAGGTTTTTAAATTGTATGTTTAGCATATGTTTGCCCTGAGTGGAAAAGGAAATGTGCTGATGGACAACAATGTGTCGACGAACCATATAGTTGGTGTGATGGGAATGTAGATTGTAATGATAAGTCAGATGAAGATCCAGGCTTTTGTCGAGGTACTTTAATAATGAACTGCTTACTATTTTTCTTGAACAAGGATTTTATTTTTTTAATATCGTTGAGGAGATTTGCTGTTAAATCTATATACTCAGAATATCGTCCAAATTAATTATCATATTCAATATACCATAATACTTTGGTAATCATCAAAATCAACAAATTAACCGTGTTTTTGCAAGTTTAAAAAAACACAGCAATTTAAAAACAATAACATTTGACATGGTAATATATTCCGTTTTTAACTCACCTGGCCCAAATGACCAAGTCAGCTTGTCTTATCACTTGGCGTTCGTTGTCCATCGTCGTCTGTCGTCGTCCGTCGTTTACTTTTACAAAATTCTTTTCCTCTAAAACTACTAGGCCAAATTTATCCAAACTTGACCGCAATTATCATTATGATAACTAGTTTAAAAAATGTGTCCGATGACCCCGCCTGCCAACCTGGCCAACATGGCTAAAAATAGATTAAAGGGGTAAAATGCAGTTTTTGAATTATATCTCTGAAACTAAAGCATTTAAATGACCCTGCCATCTAACCAACATGGCCGACATGGCTAAAAATAGAACTTAGGAGTTTACTGTAGAAGTCTATGGGAAAATGAAAAAAAAAATTAAAAGGGTCACAACTTGAAAACTTATTTAGATAATGATAAGGGGTCTAGATCTTCAGTAACTATTGTAAGACCTGTTTTTAATTTAAGTACTGTCTAAATTAAACTAAACTTGGCTTCAATCATTATTAGGCTATCTAATACTATTTATTATGATTTTTTCCTTATTTTACATGATTCCCAAAATCACAGTAGGTACAGGCTCTTGAGAGCCTTTAGTTATACCAGTAATAATGATGTTGTAACTTGATACAATAATGTGTCCGATGCGTACACAGCGTACCAAAAGCAAATTAGAAGAATATCAACTGAATCACATATACTTATTTTTAGCGGCGAAAAATGGTATATGATTGGTGTAGCAACACTTTTCATGTCTGAACTTATCATTTTATTATATTTTACATTACAAACATATATCTAGATTATAGCTGCAGTGATTACAAGCAAAAGTGCTCAAACGGATTACAATGTATCAGTCAATACAGTGTATGTGACGGCCACGAAGATTGTACAGATAAATCAGACGAAGATCCAGACTTTTGTAGAGGTATATTCGGAACCGGCTGTCTTTTTTTCTCAACATTCTTATTGTTTTGCGAAATAAAATGTGACGTTTAACACATATAACGTTTATACAATATTTTTATACGCAGAAACACACAGCCGGCACGAGAACATTTTTTTCTTGTTTATTTGCACCATTTCATTGGTGCTCTTTTCTTTTGCATGACAGTTCTTAACTGGTGTAAACCTCACACATACATACATATAATACACCAAATATCATTACACTATACACCTTTCTTCGTTCTTCTACACTTATTGCAACATTAAAAAAACCACACTGTTACATATTGGGGGAAATTCCCATTTTATTACACCATTTACAGAACTTTAAATAGTCGGCAACGAATACTGTTCTAAAACGGAAGCAGAAGGTAAACCCTACTTATACGCGTTTCATTGGAAAATTGCACACTATTTAAATGCTGTATAGTTCATCAAAAGGCTAATTGTTTTTTAAATAATACAACAAATGGTTATATGCAGTATATAAAAGATAGATTTATTTTCATCTGCTTTAAGAGATTTCTAGAAATGAAGAAATCTAGATTGTTATTACGTATTGCTATCGGTTTCAGACACCTAGTCTTTTTTTCAAATGTGAGTAGGGTATGATAATGAAATCAATAAGGGTTAAAATGTTGTTTTTTATGATAAAGCTCCACTTGTAAATCACAGCTAGTTGACCGGCAAAGCTTACGAGAAATGACATGCAATCAAATAAAATGAAGCCCATACACTCGTTCACTAATTACGGTAAAAACAAATACGTTTAAGCTACTGATATCTGTTAACTCTGCAGTCTTATATACCAATTTTATGAATACACCTCTAGTTATAGCATGAACACTGTTATGACCACCAGTGAAAGTCTTGGCTTTTTGCAAATTTTCTTTCTGATATGTTTGATTTAGTTTTTATCTTTGCCAATTTTTTTATGAAGTTTTGGTTCTCAATGCTTCCTACTTCTTTTGGCCTTTTTATCTTTTTTTTATTCGAGCGTCACTGATGAGTCTTTTTTAGACGAAACGCGCAAATACATTTTTTTGTAATCCTGGTATCTATGATGAGTTTATTCATACCCGTTAAATCATCATTTTAATTTCATAAATAAATACAAATGTTCATGGTTATCACACATTCAAAATCAATAGTGAAGATGAGAGGTATTCAAAATTGAACAATTTTCCTCCATCACTTAAGACATACTAAAACGCTAGTTGGAATTAATGTGAGCTTGATAAAACTAGAGAATAAATAGCATAATTATGTTTTGCATGCTGAACATATACAACTAAAAAATAAACACATCTGCTTAAACATGTATACAATTTTTTTGCAGCAACGGAATGCGGCAGAGACAAAGTGAAATGTGATGATGGCATACAATGTATTTATAAATCAGATGTATGTAACAAATACACACATTGTAATGACAAATCTGATGAGGATGAAAATATGTGTAAAGGTGAGATATTGTGAGTCAGGTACCTGTTTTTGAGAATTTGGAATTTTGATATGTATCTGTATGGTGATTTGTTGTCAAAAAATAATTAAAAGTGTGGCATGTTTATATTTCATTGCGATGTTTTCGTTATTAAACAGTAGGAATAGAATCAATTTTTAAACTTATTTTCTTTTAACATGAATAGAAAGAGGCTTTGGTTATATATCTGCCAGAATGCAACCCGACTACATAGATATCCTTTTGGGAAAAAAAGTGGTTACATAGTTTAATTTGTCTTCTGGATAACGATGAATGTTATTACTATTTGTTTTGCAATAATGATTCAGATCACAATTCTGAATATGCAAAAGTGAACAATTATAGATTATAACAAGTCCTTTTCTATATCGGCCCCGATATCATCCCGAAACTCCCATAATAGACGCGAGGACCTGGCCGAGGGCATATATGGGTCGAGGGATGATACCATTGCCCATATGCAAAAGCACGTGTTATAATCTGTTTATCACATAGTATACACAAACGTTTACAAACGTAGAATGAATTTTAGTATTTCATCTGGCAAGATCATGCAACTAGTGTCCCCCATTGAAATAACTTCATTATGACGGAGTCCCCAAGCCGTTTGTAAGTACTTGCATGTTATACTGTCAATGTGAAATTTTCCTTTAGCATTAGTTTTCATAATTTCATTAACACATTCCGGTCTCGTTTAATCATTTAATTTCGTGGTTTTGTCCAAGTTTGCATACACACCTTAAAGATATTTGTATTCCGTTGAACATTTTGATTTGTGCTTGCATTTGGTCTTTACCGATTCAACGTAGATTGGTACCCACCAAATAATAAAGAATTCACAGTAAAGCATGTGTGTACTTTAGATCGCCAGAAAGTCTAACAAAGAGTTATAAGTGATTCTAAATCAACAAAAGGCAAATAAAAAGAAAAATACATTTCCAAGATGAAGAGAAGGAAATTCAAAAAGGATTTCTCAAACTTCTCTAAGGTCATCTATGCCTCTATTTCAAACAAATCGTATTTTAAATCATTTGTAAGTTAAGGATTAATATATTATCGAAAAATGACCTTTTAGCAAAGGATATTTCATGTCAACATGGTCAACGCATAAGTACTGACCACCGAACGATTGTTACCCTCAGGGAGGAAACATCTAGAAATAGACGGGCTCGGCCCAGTGATTGTAAAACTAAAAAAAGACATACATTTTTTCAGTTTTGTAAACAAGTCATACTTTTCAGTTTTGTTTAAATATTTTTTATGATGACTCGGTTCGTAAAAAGTATTTTCTGATTAAAAAATTGCCTACTGAGAATTGACTACATTGTAGAAAATCAAATGTGTTTCGATCTCTATTTTTGACACGCACATAAATATTGCTATTATTTTTCCTGGAGTCCATTTTTCATAATGTTATTCGGATACTATTTCTTACACTTAGTTCATTACGGATAAGAACTCCTTTTGTTAAACAGTATTAAGGTTTTCAATTAAGTACTTTTTAACGATATTAAACTAATGTATTTAAACTAGGATTGAGACACTTGCATGGTAAATATTGCGACATTTGTTTTTATCATTATTCTATATAGAGGAGTAATATGAGGGTTGGTTGAATTATCAGGCTATTGTAATAAGGTGTTTTAATATGATGAATGTATACGTCAATTACAGCTAGAATTTGTGAACCTTATGAGACAAAGTGTGCTGACAATTATCAATGTTTAAACATAGATAAAGTTTGTAATGGATATACGAACTGTAATGATGAGTCTGATGAAGATGCAGTTGCCTGTAAAGGTATTTTCATTTACATTTAACTTACTGCTTATGTACAGATATTTCATCAATTTAATTTTTTGTAAAGCACTACATGCTCTTGACTTTGGGGTTCAGTTTTTAAAACAAATACGTTTTTAATTATAAAATTTGATTTCCCACGTATATCATCTGAGTAATAAGCAAAAAAATATTTTCCTAAAAACTATTGAATTGGTATTTATAATCAATTATTACACCACAAAGATTTCAGGAAGATCGCCACGCACCACTGTTGAAAACGTTGAACATATGATAATGAAAGGTATATTGTATTAGATAATAAACGTATTTACGTGGTAAGTTAAACATTGTAAGAGTATTCTCAATCACATCCAAACTGGACAGAAGATTGAATTAGAACCAGGGTTGTTGTCTCTTTGGCATATTCCTCATTTCCATTCTCAATTTTATTTAAGTTATCAATGTCGTAAACGTAGTTCAAATAAATGTCAAAGACAAATAATTCTGAACATTCGACAAGGCAAACAGATTATTATTCTGAAGGACTGTTCTGGTTTTCTGTTTTCTAGAATACCAATGTCCAAGTGGTAGAGTTAAATGTGCAGATGAAATACAATGTGTGCCTATAGACAGTATCTGTGATGACCGTGAAGATTGTCTTGATGGTAGTGACGAAGATAAAGTAAAATGCAAAGGTAAACATTCATCACAACATAGGAGGAAACAAAAAAAGAAGTATATTCAACTAGGAGTATATCCCCTATCATTCGAAACAATTAGTTGGTCGTCAATACCCCTATTTTCATGGTTGTGTTTCGGTTTGTCAATTTATGTCATATTTGCGCAAACAGTCGTTGGAAATGTTGTTACATACTATATTTTGTATGCAACAATGAAAATCCCTCTACGCGAAGTGCAATATAATTCTTGATAAAATATAAAAGACATGTGTTAAAAAATGTTTCTGTAAAAAGTTGCAGGTGGTCGGTTAATATAGGATTCTTTTAACAAGTTAAATATGTAAAAGCATTAATGTTCCAGACATAAAGAGATAATTTGTGATCGTATCTGTATTTGACGATTGATCCTTCTACCTTAGGTCCATATTCTAATACTCTCAGAAATATCACACTAAGAAATATGCAGCTTTTTCTTGATCTTATTTCAATATAAGAAAGATCCTTACCGCAAAATATTTTACACATCAACATTGATATGGGTCATTTTTGAGGTTGAGAAATACAAGGTTCGTTCGATCGGATTATAAAGGTTAAATTTTCTGCCGGTAATAAGATACTCAGTGCTTGTTAAAGAACCATTACAAGAAGGTTTTAATTTTCTAAAGAAAGACTACACGCAAAAATTCTATCTCATTCAAAATATTCATGTCAAGCGTAGGTTGTTTTTTTTCCCAATTTTAATAACTGTTTCAATACTTTGCTCGCCATACCTCTTTAATTCTCTGTTAAATGTATTTATCTCCTAAGTATGCATTCCAGTAGTGATTAATGATGATTAATATTTTTTTCCATTAATGAATATAGACCAGTTGAAGTTATGAAAGTATTGTATCAACCGTCGCCTGTCATAGGGAGTGTTATGGGCATGCTCATTGTTCACAGGGGATTAATAGATCATGTAAATGATTGCAAACAATGACAAAATGTACGAAGTCCGTTCGCAGACTAAATCTAGCGCTATAACCAACATTCCGAATATGAGACAATTTCCATTGCAGTTCGCTATAATCAAGTATAAATAATTAAATGAAGTTATTTTCTCAGTTATTAAACTTACGATACCTTGTTTCTAGGTGTCTTTAAATAAAAATCAATATACCACTGAAATATGTAGCTGTATATTCTTAATTACTTACCCTGATCGAATTATTTCTTTCAGCAAGAGAATGTCGCTATGGTTCTAGAAGGTGTAATGATGACTACCGTTGTATTAGTAAAAACCTGTGGTGTGATGGACACAATGAGTGTTCAACAGGAGAAGACGAAGATCCACATATGTGCTTAGGTAAATATGCATCTCGGTTTTCATAATTATTAGGGACTGTGCTTGTAAAATGTGCTACTAAAACTAAATTACTAAACATTAACTAATTAGTGGGAAAACTTAAACATATAAAACTTATAAAAAAATAAAATAACAAAAATACCGAGCTCCAAGGAAAATTCAAAACGGAAAGTTACTTATCAAATGGCAATAGCAAAAGCTCAAATACATCAAACGAATAGAAAACAACTGTCATATATACAAATATTCATATTCTGTCATAAAATACTGATGAAGATGGAGAGGTGTGTAAAGGTTCGTTAAAAGAAATCAACTGTTTATTTTGCATAGCATAGCCAGCGTTTTTAGTTTTACTTTCAATGAGTAATATGTAAATTCAAGCAAACTTTTTTTTTTAACTTATAACTGAAATTAAAGGTTTAAATGTTTTCGGTTTTGTTAGTGTAGAGTAGGTATTGAATGTCCCATTTATTTGTAGTGTTGATAAGGGTGAGAGAAAAATGATGAGTGATAAAATAAAATACTTTCCAAAAACATGAATCCAATCAATGTTATGAAATGTTTCAAAAATAATTGTACACAATTATTAAACTTAAACTATACAAAGATAAACAAACACAAAAACAAATCAAATACCATTGAAAAGAGTTTTACAATTGCCGAATTATCTTTTCCTCGGTTACACTTTGCCCTTTGAGGATTAACTTTCCTCTAAAACTAAGATCCCAAATTCTAAACATTTAATTTCGACTTATGACTTTTGTCTGCATTAATTTTAATTAGAATGCCGGCACTTCCTCTGTTTTTCAAATTACTGAACCGACACTGAAAATTAGTATTTTTCATATCTCAGAATAGATTGTATAAGACCAATATTGGATTGCATCAACAAAAACTGACCATATTTTCAGTTAAAGAAACCAAATAGTGGTATCATAAATTAGTAAATTTGTTAACTCATGATGGATTGCATAATACAAATGACAGCAATATTGGTACACATTCAAACCAAAAACTTGTCTGCATCAGTTTAGAGTGGCCACAATTTCCTCTTTTATGTCAAAGTACTGGACCGTCATTAAAAATCAGTAGTTTTGATATCTCAGGATGGTTTGTAGAATCATTTTGTCTGCATCATTCAAAGGTTACAATATTTATACTTCGTAATATAAATGATATGGCGGTTTCATAAATCAGTAAAATTTGTTAACTAAGGATGATTGTAAAATACAAATGAAAGCGATATTGGTACACGCTAACTACACAGTTTTGTCCGCGTTAATTTCGAGTTGCAAACTCTGCCTCTTTTTGGTAAAAAAAAACTAAACCGTAACTAAAATAAAATAGTTCAGATATATCGGGATAGTTTGTATAACAAACCGCTGTGTTCGTTTCGATCAAAAGTTACCATATTCGTAATTTATAATAAAAATGTTATAGCTGTATGATAAATAGGTAAATATGCCGACATTGGCTAGAAGGTTCGTAAATGATTCAGAACACTATACAACGCCTATATATTCATACCAGAGAAAACAAAATGAGTCACAGGGTAACTAGAATAGTACTTCGATGTATTGTAAAATAGAACAATACGATTATTGTTTATATAATCAAAGGTCATGTCTGATATGGAAAGTGTTAACAATTATTAGCCCATGTCTTCATAAGCAGACTTGATTATAAACATATTTTTATTTATTAAGATATGAACAGGATTGAGCAACAGACACAACCTATAAAAGCTCTCTCCATATTACATGTACAAGGTATAATTCAATTATTAACAACTGTATTCAAAGTAATATAATATAGTGGAACATGCATGCTACTTATGAGCACACACGAGCAAATATATGTTTACAGTGCTACTTACTAAAAGTAAAGTATATTTAAGTATATAGGCAATTACTCATCATTTATTCAAGTACATTGAAACATGCAAATATCCTTTATAAGTCATTAGAAATATATGTATATGGCTTGAAAGAGACAGTAAGCTTGCTAAGTGGAATAAATGACTTAATGTTGAAGTGGAGGAGAAAAAAATTTAAAAAAAAAACTAAATAAAACAAAAATTAGGTAAATTTCAAACAAAACGTTCAGTGTCACTGATATATTTCTGAACAGATTTAAAAATAGCAATATTCATATCATATGAAAATAATCTGTTTCCAAAAAGTAATAATTCAATATTTTTGTCAACATTATCAGCAATGGAGTAAATGGAATCAAGTAGGATCTGTCTTACATCATTGTACTTAGGGCAAATAAAAAAAGAAATGTTGGTTATACTCAAAAGGGGATTACAGTTTGCACAAAAAGTGTTCTCGGATAGGAACTGATTAAGCAAATGAGATTTTAGGTTGCTAGCATTATTTCTGAGTTGACAATGACTTATATTAAGCATACCTATCCTTATGTAAGTTCAGGAGCTGATCATACATAAGAACAGTTCAAAAGCATTCATATTCACAGGTCTGGTCTGAAAAAGACATGTCAGTAAGCATGTAGCAGTCCTGAAAAAGCAGATTTAGGTCTTGTTTACCAACGATGAAGTTACCTGGCTTGTCTGCCTTCTTTTTTTGTTGGAGTTAACTTGGACAGCAGCCAAAAAGTCAACTCCAAGTCAATTTGTGTATATGTTAAGACTGCGCCCATCTGTCAATCAAATGTGTTTCAAAGGCTACACGTATGAACGCTGTAATGTTATGATTAACACAAACGAAAATGCAAACTACAGTTTGTAAAATTATTTAAATCACTTAGTAGTAGTCTTGTTTTGCTTCCAATTTCGAGTTTTCTGTTCAATTAACAATCTTAACTATTCTTTTAAGGTTTGAGATAAAACGGTTATTTCCTCCATAAATTTCATTGAAATACTAGAACCAATCGCCTTTAATGCACAGTTTAACTGTCGATACAAATAATTTGAAGTTTTGTTAATTTATCGCTTAAAAAAAGACATTATGTTAGATAAAATTATATAATATGTTATTCTAATTCTCAATTATTTTTTAGACAAACGGGAATGATTTTTTAAATAATTTCTTTTTAAACTGTTGAAAACATAAGTGGCTTGTCCGCAGTGAAGGCCTCATAAAGCGAGAGTCAATCAACGTTAGTAAAAAAAAAAACAAATAAAATTTTACCACGATCAAAGGTAAACGACAAGATAAAAAGAAAATACAACGAGTGCACAAAACACTTCACAGAAATGCAAACGATAATTAACCATTGTAGGAAAAGTTTGTTTCAACTAGGGAGAAAAATGGCGGGTCTTTTGTTTAGCAAAACAATATTATGATTCAGCAATACATGAAAAATAAACGCTTTAATTGTTGTGTGTAACCCAGTCAGCTTATATAATTTATATCGTTTCAGTTCGCGCTGCTTCTCAGTGCAGGTGTTTTTCAAAACAATTACAGATTATATATCGACAATATGCTTACAATAAGATATTGGGTTTACTCATTTATGAAACCGAGCAGTGACATTAAGTCCTACATTTAAACCTTTTGATCTAATGTTACTATTTGTATAATATCTATATACAGTGGAGATCACTTCTAACCTCTCATTAGAACTGTCAGAAGAATCTGTCATATAACTGTTCTTAACTGTCCTAGATGAGTTCTTCCCAGAACAGTTCTACCCTAGAACTGTCAGAATCAGTTCTAGGTAGAACTGACTAAATCAGTTCTAGGTAGAACTGACTAAATCAGTTCTAGGTAAAACGGTCAGGATCAGTTCTAGGGTAGAACTGTCTAAAACTGTTCTAGGTAGAACTGTCTAAAACTGTTCTAGGTAGAACTGTCCAAATCAATTCTAAACGTAGAACTGTCCGCAGAACTGACTAAATCAGACAGGACTGTATAACAGTTCTAAATGACGTCACTACAGTAAGGGCATCTTAGAATTTAGAAAAAAAAAATCAGTTCCAATTACTTAACTGTAAAGTAGCAGATTTTCTATATTTTTACTGATCAAACGTTACATGTAACGTTACAAATATTGAAGCGGATAGAAAGGTTATCCAACTCATCGGTGAAATATTTTGATATGATTGCATATAAAGATCATGGTTTACCTTACTTCGTTCCCCGTTTTTAACAGTCTCTTCTTATATATAACTCTGCTTTTAATTCATGGAATTTTAATCGTAATTAACCTTTTTTGCCTCGAATTTACATTCATGATTTAAGATTCTTTATTGACAAATGTTCAAACGAAAACTGAACAGTGGATGAATTATAGGATCTTAATGAAATACGTGTTGTATAAGTATGTACATTTGCACCATCTCGTCAATTTAGACAGACTTATCCATAACGATTATGAATGATATCTGGAGTCTTGGACGTCAGAAAAATATACCCGATCTGAACATGAATGAAACATTTGCCCCTGGACGTTAGGCTGCACACAATATCCATCATTCTTCTTTGCCTTCTTCAAAATATATTAACAGTATACTATTTCAAGAGGAACACTTCTCATACATGTACTTTTCATTTTAAAGTATATGCATCAGTCATGTGAGTGTTAGATGATGCCGTTAAATAGTTTTGTTTTTAAAAAAACAACAATCACGAACCACTGACTTTAGTGACGGTTCATTATTATGGACACAGCATGTACAGAGAGGAAATAATGGCACTCTAAATTGATGTGGAAAAACTTTTGTAGTCATGGTAATCATTGTGTTTCAAAGTTGGTGTCATCTTTATCAGACGATCCGTCCTGACATAGAAGTATTATTGGTTTACAACATGTACAATAAGGCCATATATATTTACATGATAAAGTGTAAACATATTCAGTTTTGGTTGATGCGGTCAAATAATTTTGTTAAAAGGACTCAGTCTGATATATCGAAACTACCGAAATTTGTTTACGATTCAATATTTTGAATAAAAAGAGGACATGCTGGTACTCTAAATTGATGTGGAAATTTTTTTGTAGTCAATGTGTTCCAATATTGCTGGCATTTGAATTGTACAATCCATCGTGAGATGTAACTATAAGTGATTATCTATGCGGCTATATATATATATATTAAGATTTACATAATAAAGTGCATATATGGTCAGTTTTGGTTGATGCTGTCACATATGGTCAGTTTTGGTTGATGCGGACAATAAATTTTGTTATATGAGTCAGTCTGAGATATCAAAACTACAGAAAATAGTTTACGATTCAAAATTTTGAATAAAAAGAGGATATGCTGGCACTATAAACTGATGCCCGCATAATTTTGTAGTCATTGTTTTCCAATATTGCTGTCATTTGTATTATTCAATCCATCCTGATATAAAAAAAAAAGTAGGTGATTTACTTTGCGGCTCTTAAGATTTATATAATAAAGTGCAAATACGGTCAGTTTTGGTTGATACGGACAAATAATTTTGTTATACCAGTCTGTGTGAAAACTACTGATATTTGTTTATGGTGCAATATTTTGAATAAAAAGAGGACATGCTGACACTCTAAATCAATGCAAACAAAATTTGGTAGTCATTGTGTTCCAATATTGCTACCATTTGTATTATACAATCCATCCTTACATAAAAATAGCACATAAAAAAGAGCAAATATGGTCAGATTTGGTTGATGCGGTTAAATATGGTCAGTTTTCGTTGATGCTGTCAAATATGGTCAGTTTTGGTTGATGCGGACAAATAATTTTGCTACACGAGTCAGTCTGAGGTATGAAAACTACTGATATTTGTTTCTGATGCAATATTTTGAATGAAAAGAGAACATACTGGCACTATAAATTGATGCGAACAAAATTTTGTGGTCATTGTTTTCTAATATTGCTGTAACTTGTATATTACAGTCCCTCATGACCTAAAATTATAACTGAATTACTGTGCAGCTATATAGATTTGAAGAAAAAAGTGAAAATAATGTCAGTTTAGGTTGATGCAGTCAAAAAATGTTTGTTTAAACGGGTCCGTTCGAGGTATGAACACTACTCGTAAATAGATATCATATTTGTTTACGATTCAATATTTTGAATAAAAAGAGGACATACTGGTACCATAAATTTATGCAAACAAAATTTTGAAGTCATTGTTTTCCAATATAGTTGCTGTCATTTGTACAACCTATCCTTGCCTAAAATATAACTGTATTTCTGCAGTGTGCGGCTACATGTATATAGATTTACAAATATGCAAATACGGTCAGTTAAAGTTTATTTTAAAAACATATTTATTTATAATAGTGGATTGGGAAACAAGTTATTGCATTTGGTTAATGAGGTCAACTAATTGTGTTACACGAGTCACCCTGCTGACTCTCGGAATGACAAATGTAAAACAATTCAAATGATCAAACTAACGGCTTAATTTATGTACAAAAAATTACCAAAAAACAAATAATTTATGTAACACATCAACAAAAGAAAATCACTAAATTGCAGGCTCCTGACTTGGAACAGGCACATTCATGCAGAATATGGCGGGATTAAACATGTTGTCTTCATTAGAAAATCTGAAATAAGACCGGCAAAATAGCAAATTTCTATATAAATCGCTATTTTGCCGAAGCCTTATATTTAAGACAGAGTTATTCAAACTTAACAGACTCTATTTTAAAAGAGTAAAATCCATTTTATTCCTTTTTCTAATCTTTTTCAATGTTAACCATAAATTGAATGCAAATTTCATAAAGAAACACACCTTTTTTACAATATTTCATGTTTTTATTCTTAAAACTGATAAAATTTACATTTAATGTTCAGGAAATTTCCGAAAATATATGAAAGTTTCAAAATATTTATAGTGAAGCTGTATGTGACAACTATTTTTTCGGGAAATATCCCGAAATCATTTTCAACATTATTATTTATAACATATATGTTGGCAGAGCGTTTCAACAAAAATATCTGAAACACATTTCGGGAAATATCCCGACAAATAATTAACTAACTACAAAATATGTACACAGATGTCTTCAAATATTTCGGGATTTATCCCGAAAAATCAAGTGTATATGCTAGACCTAACGACTAATAATTTCTTTTCACATTTCGGGAAAAATCCCGAAAATATAAATCTAATATCAGGCACTCACTTGTTACATAGATTTTTGTTACCCATTTCGGGAAAAATCCCGAAATAAAATCTACAAGCAGAAATAATGCATTTTGATTTCTTAAACATATTTGGGAAAAATCCTGAAAAACAAAATCTTTAAGATTTTACAACACAAAATGTTGATACATCTAAAAAAAGTTTTTACATAAATTTATTTTTTTGAATTTTGATTCATAAAAATTTTGATTCATAAAAAATATGTTTCTAACTGAAAAAAATATGTATTTGTTTATGACCACATTTTTCATTACTTTTCTTAGAAATATTAAGGTTGCTCTCTATTGCATCCCTTTTGTCATGCTTCAGTAATTTTCTAAATATAATATCAGGCCAATTTTTCAGTCAAAATTCCATTACTGAGAGGCTGGTGAGGAGGGCAATTGAGATATGCGTCCATAACACATTGTACCCTTCTTCCACAATCAGATTTCCATGTTCAGTAACTTATTTGTAATTGTTTAAAAAATACTGACTTCATAATGAACACTTGAAAGTATAAAGTTTCAAGTTATTTGAGTGACCATAACATCATAGTAAACTATTGTACAAAAAAACCTTTACCTACTGTACTGTTGTACATCTTGAAAACAAAATAATTGATAAAAACTAGTTTCAACTCATTCAAATGCTAATGAAATTTTAAAATAGGAATGAAAAAAAAACCTCAAACTCAAACTCAAAAATATTCAATAATGTAGCCTCATTTCATTTTCCTAATTGCACAATTTATTTTTGTCACAGAAAACATGGAAGAAACTATCTTTAATTATATTTTTCTAAAATTCTTTGATATTCTCCACAGCAAAATATAAAAATACATGTAGCAGTACTTTATAATATTACAAAAGCATACAATAAAAGATAACTACAAATCATAGTATACATAGGAATAAATCTTCATAGCATGTGCAATGTTTGTAACATATTCAGTTGGAATTATTACATATCAATATAAATTGATCTGCTTCTTTACTGATGCCTTGTTTTCTCTTCCTTTCACTCCTGCCAATAAGAACAAAGTAAATTAACATTTAATAAAATATAACAAAAACATTCTATTCCGCTGAACATGCTAAAAGTAAATATTAACTGTGAAATCAACAATTTTGATCATGTTGATAGGTTGAGACTATAACCATTTGACATTTTTAACAAAACTTCTTTGCCCCCTCTGACCATTTTGATTGCCTTAATTGTCTGATGTTTAACACAATCACAATGATCATAATGTACATAATGTTTCTGAAATTTTTTATCACAGTCTGCACTGTTAGCCACTAGTCCAATGCCCCAGACTAGTAAATATTGATTCGGACTATTGAATATTTTCAAAACTTTATATAGTTATAAAGGCACAAGTTTTGATATTTAGTGTCCGTACTAGTAGATGAAAACATTTTTGGCTCAGTCTGTTATCAATAACGATAGTATAGGCAATAAGTTTTCAAAATTATTTAGTGTAAAGTTGTGTTCTTTTCCCTTTCTTCAATTGAATGTTCCTGACAACCTGCATTCTTTTATGTTTACTTTTTTTCTTTTTAAAAAGACTGATCGAGATTTACAAGGGGAGCAACATTGAGTTTGCATGTGGCTTTCCCAAGTCAAGACCATTCCTGTCACCTAAAGTTGTATCTTAAGGATGCATGAGGGTATAAAAATTCAGCAAAAATTTAAACATTTTTTTTTTCATTACAAATTTTATTTTTTATACTATTAGAGGTTAATATATGATATGGTACAAACATCAACCAAAAAATCTATTTGTCTTGGCCCCAGATGATTTTTGAAATGTTTATACCACTGAAAAAGCTCTAAATTATTTCCCTTAGATGAAAAAATGCCATTTTTTGGCATTAAAATTGAAACATCTTTTTCAACTCATGGGTGACTTATATTTTTCATTATTTTTTCTCAAAATAAGCTGTACTAAAACTCAACTATTGTAAAATTTAAGCAATTTCTGTAATTTAGTTCTTTATATTTTGAAATTACATTTTTTTCCTCTTACATTTTGTCCTATTACATGTTTTAGTTCTACAGTAAAAGGTACTTAGCAAAAAATACATGCTTCTTTCGAAGGCAGATTGTGAGCTTTAATGAACGGTGACCCTATACTTTTATTTTCTATTTAAGTATAGGATATATAAAGTTTATATCTAGAAAAAAAATAGCAAAATTCTATGTTAAAAAAACAAAAATTGTTTTATGCCTGCGATCCCCCTTAAAGCTGTTGTTTTGGGGAATTTGGTGTTGACAGTAGATGTTTGTGTGTTTTTGGTTATTCAATTCTACAATCACCTGTTGATCATTTCAAGACAGTTGACCTATACAAATATGATGAAACCTTTTCAACTGATTTTTTAGTTTGTTCTTATGTTGTGCTGTAACACCACGGTCCCAGGTTAGGGGAGGTTTGAGCAACCAAAAATTTGTTTAACCTGCCACATTCTTTGTGTGCCTGTCCCAAGTCAGGAGCCAGTAATTCCATAAGTCGTTGGTTTACTTATGTTATACATTTGATTTTCGCAACTTGTTTTGTTGTAAATTATATAAATTAGGCCTTTAGTTTTCTTAAATGTTTTTGTTCATATTTTTTCTTGTCGGGACCTTTTACAGCGGACTATATGTACAGTACAGGTTTTTATCATTCATAAGGGTGTACAGTTACCTAAAACTGCTTATATCCACTTTATTCAAACTTTGGTGGATAGTTGTCTCATTGGCAATCATCATTATTTTTATATAAATATACATGATATAGGTCAAAACTGCATCTATGCTATTTAGTTATTTTTTGTGTTGTTCATGTTGTTAGAGTTTCGTTTCATCTGTAATAAACAGATAAAAATTCTTGAAACAATATATGTTTTATCTATATGAACATCATGGATAATTTATTTCTTTCAAAATTCTGTGAATAAATAAATGGTGAATGGGTCCATGGGACACAGATTATGCCCCTGCTTGCATATAACATTTTAAGGGGTCATAAATTAAGAATGGTAAAAATGACACACAGTACCCAAATGAGTACTTGATCTGAGTTTTGTGGTTAAAAGCATTGTGTATAAGTTTCAGTACATTTGGTTAAGCAAACTTAAGTTTATAGTGAACTAAAACAAATAAACAGATTCGCCATGTGCACAGGATACCTCCATCACATTTTCAAAGAATAAAGTTCAATAACTTCTTAATAAAATTGAGAATGGAAATGCGGGGAATATGTCAACAACCCGACCAAAGTGCAGACAACAACCAAAGTCCACCAATGGGTCTTCAACAAAGTGAGAAAATCATGCACTATAAGTGTTTCTCTTTTTTCTTTTTTTATATAGAATAAACCTTTGGTTTAATGTTTCAAAGCTGGTTGCACACTAGTAATTTTTTTAAAAATAATAATAGCTTACTGTTGGGTGTGATCCAAGGCTCTGTACATGTGTTGAAGACTGTACTTTGACCTATTTATAATGGTTTTTCTTTTACAAATTGTGACTTGGATGGAGAGTTGTCTCATTGGGAGTCATACCACATCTTCTTAAATCTAATATTATGTACAAACATACAAGGATAAAACTAAATGCCCCTACCGCTATGACGGGGCATAACACAATGCATATACATTTGTATATATAGAGCATCAGGACTCTTATAAAGACTGAACATGACAGTACCTTATTCTGTATTCTTTCATCTTATCCCTGATTGCTGACATGAATTTTGGTTCTTTATTTCTTTTACTTCCAGGCAATTTTGGTATGAAAGCACCATCTTTCAAGCTAAGTGTACCCATGGTTTGTCCTGAGCGTATTTTGATAAAAATGATAAATGTTGACTGCACCTTTTGGTGTCTTTCTTGTAAAACAATAATGCAAAGCCTCTGTGTGTTGTTTAAATTTACAAATCATAGAAATTAACCAGTAACATATATTGTATTATAATTGCACTTCTGAAATAATCCTGACCAGTGACTGTACAGTTTCAGCATATTTTCCTTTGTTCTTAATTTTTCTGATATTTAGCTGAATGCAGGATCAATGAGAGTATTCATGTGTGTGGCCAACAGGTACTTGCAATCAGAGAACCTGAAAAAAAATTATCTGTTGAGTTCTTGACTAGTTTCATTTATTTATCCATTAAAGAGATAGAGCTTTCTTAGAATTTTGAAAGGTCGAAGCAGTATAATTACTTTAATACACTAAAATATGTAATAAACAAGAAGTAATTGTAACAGGATGCTGTTACGAAATCTCCCAAACAAAGCTCCCATAATTAGCCATTTCCATGGTCCCATATTTTATTAGATTTGTTTTATTATCCCATACAAGAATATATAAAGTTTAGAGGTGGGGATCTCTACTGTTTACAAGTATTCTAACAAAAGGGTGTGGGGTAAACCCATAGACTCCCCCTATATTTGGTTTGATTTGTTAAATTGTTCCATTCAAGAATATATATGGTTTAGGGGTAGGGATCTGAACCGTTTACAAGTTCTCAAACAAGAGGGGGTGGGGGTAAACCTGAAGGACTTCCCTTTTATTTCATTTGATTTGTTTAATTGTCCCATACGAGAATATATATGGTTTAGGGGTGGGGTTCTGGATGGTTAACAAGTTTTCAAACAAGAGTGGTGGGGGTGAACCCCAGAGAAATTCCTTTTATTTCATTTCATTTGTTTAATTGTCCCTTGCAAGAATATATATGGTTTAGGGTTGGGGATCTGGACCATTTACAAGTTTTCAAACAAGAGGGGGTGGGGATGACCCATAGAAAATTCCCATTTCTTTCATTTGATTTGTTTTATTGTCCCATGCAAGAATATATTATATGATTTAGGGGTGGGGATTTTGATCATTTACAAGTTCTCAAACAAGAGGGGTTGGGGGTGACCCCCAGGGACTTCCCTTTTATTTTATATGATTTGTTTTATTGTCCCATACAGGAATATATATGGTTTAGGGGTGGGGGTCTGGACGGTTTACAAGATAATAGCACATTCTCAAATTGAAGGGGGTGGGGGTTTCCCCCAGGGACTCACCCTATATTTCATTTGATTTGTTTTATTGTCCTGTGATCATTTCTGAAGACTGCATGGGTTTATCACTTACAGTTTTCAAGTCATTTGATTTTTTTTTTAAATAAAATCCCATAGTGTTCTAATGTTAACCCCTCCCCTCTTTATGCCCCTTAACATACCCCTTAACAGAAGGGAAGCTTCTATAAAAATGCTTGTTTTGGCCCCTTTTTGGCCCTGAATTCCTAAACTTTGGCCCCATAATCCCTCAAATGAATCATAACCTTCTACGTGTGGTCTCAACATTGAGGTATAATTTCAGAGCAATTTAAATACTTGTACACTAAGTTATTATCCTGAAACTAGAAAAATGCTTGTTTTGGGCCCATCATCCACAAAATTGTTCCCAACCTTCCTTTTGTGGTACTTTGAACCTTCTGAGAAAATTTCATAAAGATCTAATCACTTAAACTAAAGTTATTATCCGGAAAACAATGTGTCTTCAGACGGTGATGACCACGACATCATACCATTATACAATCTAAAAAAAAAATTTGGGTCGTACAAAAACATAATAGATTTTATACCAATATGTGAATTAAAATATTAAGGTACAATGTAATGTATGTGCCTGTTCCAAGTCAGGAGCCTTTAATGCAGTGGTTGTCATTTGTTGATGTGTTACATATATTTGTTTTTGTTCATTTTTTTGTACATAAATTAGGCAGTTAGTTTTTTGTTTTCTTGTTTTACATTTGTCATTTGGAGGCCTTTTATAGCTGACTATGTGGTATGGGCTTTCCTCATTGTTGAAGGCAGTACAGTGACCTTAATTTGTTAATTTCTGTGTCATTTGGTCTCTTGTCGAGAGTTGTCTAATTGGCAATCATACCACATCTTCTTTGTATAAGCATAAATCAAATAAAGTTAAATACAACTTTTAAAAGTGTTGACAATGGTTAATGTTAATTACATTTCTGATATACATGTATCAGATTTTCTTGAGGAGAATATCTAAAATACATGATTTTATGAGGGCTTGGATCCAGCTGACATGTTTAATCCTGCCATCTTCTGTGCTTGTCCCAAGTCAGGAACCTGGACAATCAGTGGTTGTTGTATGTTGCTGTGTTGCATATATTTGTTTTTAGTTATTTTATTTGTATATTAATATTAAGGTCATTAGTTCTGAATTGTTTTACAATTGTAATTTCAGGGCTTATATATATGACTATGCAGTATGAGCTTTGCTCACTGTTGAAGGCTGTACTTTGACCTATAGCTAACTGACCGACGGAGGGACAGGTGTAAAATAATATGTGTCAACTTTTTTCTTACAATTTCATACATTTCCCATATCATTGACTATTTTATCATTACTTACATCTGTCCATTATTATGCTGTCTTTTAGGTCACATTGCAGTACAAGCTGATGTTCAATACTTGCACAGTTGTACACCTAGAAAAAAATCTGCAAAATTAAGATAAAACAGTCTTGTGCAACTGTCACACTAATTTAGATAGACAGTCGTGTGAGTTTCTAAGAGAAAATTTACATCACATCAATGAGAAATTGAAAAAAGTAAATAAAATTATACATTTGTCGCTATCGCTATCGTTGTTGAGGTTACATGAGTGATTTATCTGCCTTATTTTTACATGTTCACAAATCAGTATCAAGGAGAATGGTAAATATATAGAGGCTCTGCATCCTCCCCCTGAAATGTTCTGCTCTTAAGGAAACCAGGTGCTTTTTCTAAGTAAGGAAAGAGTTTATAAATTACCCATCATGTCCTCACATCTAATTTATAAAAGATATATATGATTTTATTGATCTTTGAAATGTGTATCAGAGTGAGAACTTCTCAATGTTCATTTTTTGGGGGAATATTATATTACCCTAATTTTATATTTTTATTGTCTTTAAGTAAGTAACTGAGACAGTACTGAGAATAAAAGTTTTATATCTCTTCATTTATATCCTGGGGGATTAAAACCCATGAAATTGAAATTTTTAACACATAATTGACTAATAGTAGTAATTTGGAATGTAAACATGTAATAATGTTTTCCCAGTAGGCAGTTTAACCAAACTTAAGGTAGATAGGGTGTCTTCCTCCATTTTGGATTTTGAAATACTAGAAAACAAGGTCTTGATCTCTGATGAAATGTGCAAATTTTTATAGTAGTAGGTAATTCATGTGTAAGAATTTTCATTATGATATAGAAAATGCCATGTTTGATCATATTTATGATTGTATTTTACAAAAATAAGAATTCTTTTGTTTGATTAATTTTTTTCCAACTTTGTCAAATAAGGGGAGGCAACTCAAATGCAAGGGCAGATAATTCAGATAGTGTTATTTTTACAATAGAATGTGTTAGGAATTTACCCATTTTTACACGTAGCAAGAAAACGAGTCCGGTGACCCCATTTTTTCCTTTTCTTATCTGAAAGCATAATATTGAAGCTATCTTCTCATATTTTATCTCAAAATTCTATGGTGTGGTTTGCATTTTATGGCGGAAAAAGGGGTTTTCCATGCATAATCTATACAAAATCTTTACAATTTTGCACAACCTGTAGTGTGAAAATAAGTCTGGTGACCCATTCTTTTTATTAATGTTTTTAAACAAGCAGGATATGAACTACATTTTGGAAAATTATTAAAAGATTCTATGGATTATAATTTAGACACCCCATCTACCTTAAGATAGACTAGACATAATAAATCTATTATACTATATACACAGCATGCACAGGACATGTGCTCCAATCATAATGATGAACTGAGTCCATTATATAAATGTATAACTGTACGTACGTCCCTTTAACATGTTTAACAAATAATGCAATTTTTTTTTTATTAAGATTCTGTGATTTTTTAAAATTTTATAAACATTCTTATAGTTTCCTTGAAATAGATATATCATTGTTTTATACTTAATCATCTGTAAATTTTTTTATTAATGAAAATATTTTTTTCTAGCTTAACTGATTAATCAATATTTAGGTCACAAGGCTTTTTACCTTGATGATAGAAGCATGTCTAGAAATTGCTTCAGATTACTTTTAAGCAAATAGAAAAGTTTTGAACATTTAAAAGGTCCCAAGTACATGTAAATATTAATGACACACATTTTTGATGACCTATAATGTATTAAGAAATTTTCAAAGAACATACATATATATATAGCTTAAAAATAAAAAGCACAAACATGAGTGCAAACGCTGAAATGTCTCGCCTTCTTTACTAATCATTGATATTATGTTGATAGACCTAAATATAAAGCTTTATTACAACTGTCACTTAAACTCAACACTATAACCATGAAAACGAAACATTGATCAATCATGAATGAACCACGCAAATGAGGTCAAGGTCAGATGAACCATGCCAGGCAGACATGTACAGCAAACAATTCTTCAATACAACAAATATAGTTGACTTATTGCTTATAAATTAAGAAAAACAGACCAAAACGCAAACACTTAACACTTAGCAATGGACCGTGAAAATGAGGTCAAGGTCAAATAAAACCTGTGTAACAAACATATAGATCATAAAATATTTCCATACACTAAATATATACACATGGAAAAAAGTATTGCAACACCAATTGAAATTGAAATTAAAAAAACACTTTTTATTTTTTTGTGATATAATTTGGTAAAATAGAACTACTTAAACATTATTCAAGTATCACCCGAGTTTAATCAATAAATATCGACTCGGTAAGTTTTTATCTGCACATGCAGCTACTGTACCCGTAAACAGCAAAACAGGTGTTTTCATCCTCATTGTTTTCAACACTTTAAATAACCAAAATTTTAAAGTTATGTGATTGACACCTTGTAATGGGTCATCGACAACTCTTAACTGCAGCAAGATGACAGATTATCAGCATGAGTGAAGCAGGAGGTCGCTGTAATAACTGCACGTATTGTTGGTCATCACCATTCCACTAGAAGTCGTTTTGAGAATTAAAAATGGCACTAAACGATGTTAAAGACCTTCCGAAATAAAGAAGACCCTCTATACCATTTGCTAGGGAAAATCAAGCATAAAAAAGGTTGGTCAGAAGGAAACCCCTTGCATACAATACAATCCAAAAAAGAGAGTGTTTGGCATACAGGGACCTTTTAACAAGAACTGTTCGAGATTGACTCATCGCTACTGGTTATCGTGCGATAAGACCATTTCGGAGACCTTTGTTCACTAACAGACACACAGTTTTCCGTATCCAATGTAGTGCAGAGCTCGCTAAAATTGAAAATTAGCATCATGGAGGAAGATTCATTGTTCCAATGGAATTCGGGTCATCTTCCGTGGACGGATCGTAGCCCAGATTTGAACCATATCGAGCATATATGGGACACTTTTGGGCGGGAAGTGTGCGAAAGGACACCCCAGTTCAAACACATCATGAAATAAACAATGCCCTTCATCAGAAATGGTTGCTGCTACCTTAGCAACAAATTAGTCGATTTTTGGCAGGAATCAGAAGACGTTAAGATGCGGTTATCCGTTTGAATGGAGGCTGCGCACAAAGTACTAATTCTTTGGCGTATAACGATCAACCATGATGTGAACAGTCATCTGAAGATTAATTTTGAAATGTCTGACATTGTAAAGTTCGACTACAGTCAAAGTTGTAAAATGCATTTTTTTGTACAAAAAACGCTTCATTTTGTTATTAAAATTGTGGTTATATAAATCATTTTTTTTAAACATTTTTTGTTCGTTTCAATGCCAATGTTATCATAAACTATGTTTCAATAATATTATACAAATATCTTATTATATATCATCCAAAAAAAAAGGCTGATTTTTCAATTTTTGAAAAATCTAGGTGTTGCAATACTTTTTTCCATGTGTATAGTTGACCTAATGCATAAAGTATTAGAAAAATAGACCAAAAACTCAAAAACTCAACTTTGACAACTGAACCATAAAAATGAGGTCAAGGTCAGATGACACCTGTCAGCTAGACATGTACA
Source organism: Mytilus galloprovincialis (assembly GCF_965363235.1). Lineage (NCBI taxonomy): Eukaryota > Metazoa > Mollusca > Bivalvia > Mytilida > Mytilidae > Mytilus > Mytilus galloprovincialis. Next base: position 8,886,549 of record NC_134846.1, read on the forward strand.
CCTTACAATCATTCCATACACCAAATATAGTAGACCTATTGCATATAGTATAAGAAAAACAGACCAAAACACAAAAACTTAACTATAAACACTGAACCATGAAAATGAGGTCAAGGTCAGATGACACCTGCCAGTTGGACTTGTACACCTTACAGTCCTGCCATACACTGAATATACTAGACCTATTGCTTATTGTATCTGAGATATGGACTTGACCGCCAAAACTTAACCTTTTTCACTGATCCATGAAATGAGGTCGAGGTCAAGTGAAAACTGTCTGACGGGCATGAGGACCTTGTAGGTACGCACTTACCAAAAATAGTTATCCAATTACTTATAATAAGAGAGAATTTAACATTACAAAAAATCTTAACTTTTTTTTCAAGTAGTCACTGAACCATGAAAATGAGGTCAAGGACATTGGACATGTGACTGACGGAAAGTTCGTAACATGAGGCATCTATATACAAAGTATGAAGCATCCAGGTCTTATAACTTTTAAAATATAAAGCTTTTAAGAAGTTAGCTAATGCCGCGGCCGTTGTAGCCGCCGCCAGATCACTATCCCTATGTCGAGCTTTCTGCAACAAAAGAAAAGTTGCAGGCTTGACAAAAATCACGTTATAAATCAAACATCGTTTCTGTTAGCACTTTCACCGCATATCTCCTAGAGTTCATCAGACAGAACTGTTATCATTACTAGTAACAACTTGTGACATTACCTAATAGTAACATCATGCGGTAGTTTGTATATATTACCAGTCAGGGGACTTACTGAAATAAGTGATTTTTAAATCACTTATTTGAGTAGCAAATTTGAGGTTTTGTCACAAATTGGGATTTTGTAGTTTTTTCAAAATTTTAAACAAATAGGTTTAAATAATATCTTTTAATTAGTAAAATTAAAAAATATGAACTTTTTGCTTCTTTTAAGTAGCAAGGTTTATGCCTTTGATGCTATGATTTAGCTGAAAATTCTATTTTAGTTGAAAAAATGCTATAATAATGGCTTTTCATAATGCACTGATACTTTCTTAAAAGATTTTTCACAGCAGTGGGAGTATTTTTCCTGTGAAGTTCAAGGTTTCATCTTTCAGATTATGTAATAAAATTCTACTGTTCTCAATAAAAATTTCACTGTTTGGGGGGTGTTGAAATTAGTGGGAGTTATTAAAAGAATGATACTTAAAGAAGTGATTTTTGGGAAGGAAATTGAGGTGTGATACTTAAACAAGTGATTTTTATGTCATTATCCTAAATTCAGTACAGGTCATCACCTGAAATGACCTGGTCATCCTAGACAACACAGATGTTGGTTCTGAATTCTGGTAAGTTTAGAAACATAATTACATGAATTAGTCCCTTGATCATTAGTATTCTATATTTAAAGCTACAATAAAATTAAATCACTTCTTCTAGTGATTAATTTGTACTACTTAAATAGGTGATTATTAAAGAAAGACAACTCTAACTTCCAACCTTTATGGAAATAATGTTACTTGAATCAGTGATTTAGAAAATCACTTGTTTAAGTAAGTCCCCGGACTGATTACGGAATCTTATTTACGGACCGAATTTCACTTCCTATTTAAAGTCAGCTTATACAGTTCAAGAAAATAGGGTTCCTTGGCTTCACATGGAATTTTATCTTCGGTCCACATTTTAAACTACAGGCTCTAAAGAGCCTGTGTCGCCCACCTTGGTCTATGTGCATATCATTATAAACAAAGGACACAGATGGATTCATGACAAAATTTTGTTTTGATGATGGTGATGTGTTTGCAGATCTTACTCTACTGAACATTCTTGCTGCTTACAATTGTCTCTATCTATAATGAAGTTGAACCCATGAATCTATCCCAGTAGTTAAAATATTTTGTAAAATTTTACAAGATTTACAAAATTTAGGAAAATTGTTAAAAATTGACTATAAAGGACAATACATGTAACTCCTTAAGGGGTCAAATGACCATTTTCATCATGATGTTGACTTATTTGTAGGTCTTACTCAGCTTTACATTATTGCTGTTTACAGTTTATCTCTATCTATAATAATATTCAAGATAATAACCAAAAGCTGCAAAATTTTCTTAAAATTACCAATTCAGTGGCAGCAACCCAACAACAGGTTGCCTGATTAGTCTGGCAATTTCAATGACCCTAATGAACAAATTGAACTCGTCAGATTTGCTTTAAATGCTTTGGTGTTTGAGATTTTAGCTAAAAACTGCATTTCACCCTATGTACTATTTTTAGCCATCTTGGCTCGCCGGGCAGGTCATCGGACACATTTTTTAAACTAGATACCCTTATGATAATTGTGGACAAGTTTGGTTAAATTTGTCTTAAAGTTTCAGAAGAGATTTTTGTAAAAATTACAATTAAAAATTTATGAAAAAATTGACAAAAGTTGACTATAAAGGGCAGTCACTCGTTAAGGGGTCAACTGACCAATTTGGTCATGCAGACTTTTTTGTAGATCTTACTTTGCTGAACATTATTGCTGTTTACAGTTTATCACTATCCATAATAATGTTCAAGATAATAACCAACCAGATGCTCCGCAGGGCGCAGCTTTATACGACTGCAGAGGTTGAACCCTGAACGGTTGGGGCAAGTATGGACACAACATTCAAGCTGGATTCAGCTCTAAATTTGGATTGTGATTAAATAGTTGATACAGCATAGGTTTCTGACACAGAATGAATGTGGTCTAATGAACTTAAAAAAAATATGTTTGCCTTTGAACAATTCACTATGCTGTTGAATATTAATCCTCTCAAAAAAATGTTTGAAGAAATTTTCTTTTTATTTATGAAATCTGAAATGAAAAAAATTGACCCCCCAATTTTTTTTTCACATCCCCCTTTCCCTTATTTCAAAACTGATCTCAATTCAAATTTCTAATGAAGTTTGCAACAATAACTACTCATTTAAATACATCATAAAATATTAAAATGTAAAAAAAGTGCTTGTTATTACTGAATGGTAAAGATTGTTTTAATCTATCAGTTGGTAGTAAAAGTGAATATACATTGTATATTGTATAAAACAATGATTTAAGTTGATTCAACTACTATTCTGGACAAAGAAAGATAACTCCAATTGAAATCCAATTGGAATTTCTTGCTATTGCACAATATTGTGCAATTAGATATTTCTTGCTATTGTGCAATACTGTGCAATTGAAAATATTTGCTATTGCACAATACTGTGCAATTGAAGATTTCTTGCTATTGCACAATACTGTGCAATTGAAGATTTCTTGCTATTGCTGAATACTGTGCAATTGAAAATTTCTTGCTATTGCACAATACTTAATATAATAATTTTGGATCCTGATTTGGACCAACTTGAAAACTGGGCCCATAATCAAAAAACTAAGTACATGTTTAGATTCAGCATATCAAAGAGGCCCAAGAATTCAATTTTTGTTAAAATCAAAATTAGTTTAATTTTGGACCCTTTGGACTTTAATGTAGACCAATTTTAAAACGGGACCAAAAATTAAGAATCTACATACACAGTTAGATTTGGCATATCAAAGAACCCCAATTATTCAATTTTTGATGAAATCAAACAAAGTTTAATTTTGGACCCCAATTTGGACCAACTTGAAAACTGGGCCAATAATAAAAAATCTAAGTACATTTTTAGATTCAGCATATCAAAGAACCCCAAGGATTCAATTTTTGTTAAAATCAAACTAAGTTTAATTTTGGACCCTTTGGACCTTAATGTAGACCAATTTGAAAACAGGACCAAAAATTAAGAATCTACATACACAGTTAGATTCTGTATATCAAAGAACCCCAATTATTCAATTTTTGATGAAATCAAACAAAGTTTAATTTTGGACCCTTTGGGCCCTTTATTCCTAAACTGTTGGGACCAAAACTCCCAAAATCAATACCAACCTTCCTTTTGTGGTCATAAACATTGTGTTTAAATTTCATTGATTTCTATTTACTTAAACTAAAGTTATTGTGCAAAAACCAAGAATAATGCTTATTTGGGCCCTTTTTTGGCCCCTAATTCCTAAACTGTTGGAACCAAAACTCCCAAAATCAATCCCAACCTTTCTTTTGTGGTCATAAACCTTGTGTCAAAATTTCATAGATTTCTATTAACTTCAACTAAAGTTATAGTGCGAAAACCAAGAAAATGCTTATTTGGGCCCTTTTTGGCCCCTAATTCCTAAAATGTTGGGACCAAAACTCCCAAAATCAATCCCAACCTTCCTTTTGTGGTCATAAACCTTGTGTTAAAATTTCATAGATTTCTATTCACTTTTACTAAAGTTAGAGTGCGAAAACTAAAAGTATTCGGACGACGACGACGACGACGACGACGCCAACGTGATAGCAATATACGACGAAAAAATTTTCAAATTTTGCGGTCGTATAAAAACTGCAAAATTTCCTTAAAATTGCCAATTCAGGGGCAGCTCGACGACGGCACAGACAATGAGAAAAGCTCACTTGACCTTTCAGGTCAGGTGAGCTAAAAAGGGATATACTTTAAATTTTCCCTTTCTACATTGGTCAAAATGTTCCTGAACATGGAGAGTTTCTAATTGACGGGTCCTTTATCTGATGTCACTTTGTGAACTCTCACTTTATCAATTGGCCTATTGGTTTGACCTATGTACTTATGATTACAAGTGGGACAGGTTGCACAATAAATATTTTTTTATGATTTACAGTTCATATAAAAAAGAAGATGTGGTATGATTGCCAATGAGACAACTGTCCACACGAGACCAAAATGACAGAGACAATCACAACTATATGTCACCGTATGGCCTTCAACAATGAGCAAAGCCCATACCGCATAGTTAGCTATAAAAGGCCCCGTTCATGCTTTAATTTTGGTTTAATTGCTGTGCCTGATTTCAGAGTTTTACTTTGTCTCACTTCTAGCATTTAGCACATTCCACATCTGGGATCCCTGCATTTTTGTATTTCTGCCACCTTCTGTGTACTGAATTTTGTTCATGTAAGAAGTTTCTTCAGATTTGGTGCTTGTGGTTCCCAATAAGCTGTGATCCATTGACTAGATCTTTCAATTTCTTTAATTGATTCAGAATAGGTAAAAAAAACCTTAGCAGAATTAATGATCAGTGAATTTTTTATTATCTCCCTTTAAAGGACACCTTTCACTGTGAAAAAGTCCTCTTATTGAAAGTCAACCTTGTAGGACAGAATTTAATAGTACTTTTTCATGAAATAATGTCCAATTGAAGAACACTTTTTCACAGCATCCGATAAATTAAAATAATATTATAGGGTTATTGCATGAATATTGGGGAATATTGTCCCGAGTAGAATTTTATATTGCACGAGCTTGCGAGTGCAATATATGTTCTACGAGGGACAATATTCCCCAATATTCATGCAATAACCCTTTTATTGTATAGCAATATAATATTTAAAAGGAAAAATTGGTTTAAACTAAGATTTTGTCGTTGATGACGTCATGAATTTTGAAGATTTATTGCACTAGTGCAATATTAGAATTTATTGCACGCTAACTTTTGGTTACTTTCTGTGGGAAATATTATATTGCTATACAATAATATAGGGTTATTGCATGAATATTGGGGAATATTGTCTAGAGTAGAATTACGTTATTGCACGAGATTGCGAGTGCAATCGAATATGTTCTACAAGGGACAATATTCCCCAATATTCATGCAATAACCTTATTATTGTATAGCAATATAATATTTGAAAGTTAAAATTGGTTTAAATGAAGATTCATGAATTTTGAAGATTTATTGCACACTTAAATTACTTTTGGTTACTATCTGTGGGAAATATTATATTGCTATGCAATAATAATAGTTAGTAAGTCCAGAGTAATGTTTTATTGAACAGTTTAAATTATCACTGTGTTGTTTTGTTTAGAACATGGTTTTGGCAAAGTTACTGCATACAATCTAATAGAGAAAATTTGAACTTTTAAATTTGTAGTTCACCTAGGCCTGTACCCATGAAAACCACGGAAATTGATATCCAAAGAATATTAATGAATCCACAGTAGATAAAGACATTGCATGACGTCATGAATTTTGAAGATTTATTGCACTAGTGCAATATTGGAATTTATTGCACGCTATATATAACCTTTGGTTACTTTTTGTTGGAAATATTATATTGCTATTCAATAATACATATTATTTCTTTTGTGCATGTTGTATAATATTGTTAAATGTTGATTTATCTGAATAAATATTGTTTAAACTAAACACTTATAAAATATCAGACAATTTTAAAACCAAAACAACTCTTTCTTTTTTTTCATCTTCATTCCCAGCAGGGATGGGGGAAACAAACAATCATTTTTGCATGGCCTGATCTAAACTACCGGATAACATTGTAAATTGCACTTCAGTAGACTCTTTCAAATCTTCAATTTCAAACCATCAATATTATCTCAATTACAACATCTTACTTTTGTTGAAGGCGGTTACTATATGGTAGAATAGAGTAGAAAAAAAAAGAAAAAAACGAATAGAAAATAGGTGTTGTATGCAAGTAAAGCTTAGATTTTTGTAAAAAAAAACAGAGACTTTTAATTAGGTTGATCTATTACAGATTTTCATTGTGATTAAGTCACTAAAATAAGTATTATGTTAATTATACCAGCATTTATTGTTTACAAAGAGTCCTACAGAACTTTAAATTAAACTAGAACACACCTGTGATATCGCGGGTCCATGACTGAATTAAAGTATATAACTATGCGCAAGCCTTATTTTAGTATTAGTATTGTCATCTGATAAAGTCATGCCGATTATAAGATACACAGTTTTCTCTGCTTTCAAATCTTTCTGTTTGAACCCGTCGAACTTATCAATTATTGGTAATATTAATTATTTGGAAAACAAAAGGTCCTGGAATGGAGTATTTTTTAATCAACAGCATTGTCCTATATTAGTTATAAATAAAGTTGAATTCTTTGATTCGCTGTTTTACGTCATGCCCGCTAACAAATTGAAAACTGTACCTATAAGCCTTATTTTTAGTCCAGATTTTTAGTATTCGTATTGTTATCTTAGAAAGTCTTACTGATTAAAATACTACAATAGGTAACAATTTGACAATTTAGTAGTGTCAACCCTGTGATTATGACCTTTGTATACTAAGCATATTAATCCTGAATACACCGTTTGGTGGAGCGCCTGTCAGTTGCGGAACGTACAGATAAGGTAATAGGTAACAGGTGAATATACTATTGGTATCGGTATCTGACTTGACCCGGAACTTCTTAATTAAGCCAAAGGTGTACTTGAATAGGTCTATATTTGGTAGTACATGTATTACTTTATTTCTGAATTTTAAATTGTTTTTTTTTTAAACTGTGTAAGAGAAATTATTGTTCTATTTAATAAGCATTGAACAGTTGACATTATTGTGGTCAAGCAAATGACAAAAAATATTCTGAATCCAATTTTCCTTATACCTGTCACTAGCTGTCAGGTAAGCTGAGGATTTCCAAACCGAAGTGGTTCGTCTGCGAAAGGTGGAATTTACAGAATAGGTGACGGGTACCAGGTCTGTGGATGAAACAAACATCCTCACCTTCAAACTGTTTTTTTAGTTCAACTTCTACTACTTACAGTCAGTGATCAACACATGCAGTGCGATAGAAGAACGTCTGTTATCCAAATGCAATCAGGGAACCAGTTCAGGTAAGACAAACTGGTTGTGACCTTGAACTTGAAGATGCAGAGCTTAAAATTCTGAATGAAAACTTGACAGTACGGCGGTAGCCTGTTGTTGAAATGATTTCAATATATATGGTCCTATATGGTAAACATTTAGTTAAAACAAGTGTGAGAGTATAATTTACGTTTAAAGAGGGACTAGTTTTTTGGTTTTTGTTCTTTTTTTTTTTTTTGGGGGGGGGGGGGGGGGGGTCATTAAGTGTGAAGTGGGTGGTAAGGGTGGTGGTGCTTGCACTGAATAAGCATGAAATAAGACATAATTTCACGTTAAAAGTTTTCTGTCATCATGTCATGAACGGTGCACGAAAAAAAAAATACTTTGGTGTGAACCTTTTTCTGACTGAGTCGCTGCTTCTTGTATATATTAACTTCACGTTTGACTTGATATTCCCGATTTAGTATACACATTTATGATATAATTGGTTTACAGCTTTTAAAAAAGTATTTCTTGACAATCCCTGCCAATTTAAGCGTTTGAATTTTACAGGAGATTTAATTATGCAAAATTTATAAGCATTTGAAAATCTTGTAAGACAGAACGTCAAATAAAAAAGTTAAAACACATAGAAACTAAAATAAAAACACGACAATCACTTCGCACAAAAATAACCATTTACCATCCTCTGTCATAGAAAGGTATAGATAAGCGACCTAGCTACCAATTGGTTTTATGGGGGTCTAGGATGAAAAATTTTGTCCTGCATTCTATTAGTTGTTATGTATTTTTCACTCTATTCGGTCCTGCCTTTTTTGTATGAAAATTGAGAATGGAAATGGGGAATGTGTAAAAAAGACAGCAACTCGGCTACCAGAAGAGCAGAAACCATCAGAAGGCAACTAATGGGTCTTCAACATAACGAAAAACAAACAAAACTTCATATTGTATATATATGCTCCAGACCATATATGCATGAGTATTTGGATGGTACACCTATATTCGTGTGGTCAGACCATATGTGTATGGTCACACCAATATTTATGAGTGTACTCGTACAGTCTAGTTAGGACTAACTGGCCCCTTTAATATTTATTTGGACCATAGGTATTAATTTTAGACAAACATTTATCCAGAAAAGCGCTTTGGACGCAATAAATTATTAAACGTGTTGTTTTCAATTTTTTACATCACTGCATGGGTCAATACCTCTGCTGGTGGACTATCAGTCCCCGAGGGTATCATCAGCTCAGAAGTCAGTATTTCGGAACTGACATGATTTAACAAACTTTACTAAAATTGTCGGTCTACAAATTTTGAAATTATTAAGAAACTTAGGTTTTAACTCCCTCAGGCAAAGTTGGCTTTAGACATGTTAGATGAATTTGGCTATAAATTTTAGGTATTTTTGACATATATATAGCTCTTCAATGGTTTTGGTACTTATACATCTTCGGAGTTCAAATGTTTGGCTTTGAGCGTTCCTGATGAAGGTAAATCCAGAAAAGTGCTTCGGACGCAATAAATTATTAAAGGTGTTAATTGTTTTCATTTTTTTTTTTTTATCAAAATCTGTTATTGAATATAATTATATAAACACACAAATTAATATTATGACAATTAGATGAATAAAGTGAAATATATCATCATATCACCAACCCTAATAATCTGGAAACAACTATTTAATATTTGAGTAACAAAGCTACCTTTATTTATTCTTGCACTAGTTTTTGATGCATTTTATTATATTTTCTCTATGTGTTTTCAAGGGATTTTGTATAGTTTTTGACCAGTATCTGTGACGTTTTTGAAAAGTTCCTACATCTTCTAAAATATTTTCTTCCAACTTTATATTTATTCTGATAACTACAATTTCAGCCAGCATAATTAAATCTTCTGTATAAACTGACATGCTAAATGCACAGGAGCTTAACAGAATAAAGCTGTGATTTATAATGATACTGTTCCACAACATTTTAGGGTCAGACAAATTTAATGCTTGATTGGGAGCAATTATTTGTGGTCACTTAAACTGAAGAAATTTATTGCTTTTAATTGATTGACCATGTGCAGCTGGTAAGCACATAATCAGCTGATTTACTAAAATAACATTGATTACCTTGAATATTATTATGGATAGAGATAAATTTTAAACAGCAATAAGGTTCAGCAAAGTAAGATCTACAATTAGGTCAACATGACCAGAGTTATATATAGTCTATTTAAATATTTTTGATAAATTTTTGTAATCTGAAACTACTGGTCCAAATACATGAAATACAATACAATACAATATACAATATGGAATCAAAGGAGTAGGTGCAATGAAGGTCATTTTTTTTTCGATCAAATTTTGCCTATTATCTTGAAAACTAAAATAGATAGAGAGAAACTTTAAAAAATGCAAAAATGATCAGACAAAATACTCTTTTGTGTTTGGATCAAGAGCTAAATAAGATTATGAAGATAGAGAGAAACTAAACAGACTTCATTGATCAGCAATATATTTATGATACAATTTTTTTTTTATTAAAGATCTATTAAAAAACATACACATGCAAGATCATTTAAATCATCTGGAGAAGGTATGCACATGTATATTATACAACTCCTCTAAATTTAACCCAACACTGTATCGGTTATAAAAAAGTTAAAGGATAAAATCGTGTATTCTTGATAGTTCAATGTTGACAAATTGTTATATTTGATCTGTCAACCTATAAATATTTAGGTATACTAAGCAGGAAAAGGAAAAGAGAAATAAAATAATATTAGAAAATTTGCAAAATTGATATTAAAATGAGTGAAAGTTGTATAAATAAACGTACAACTATCCTAAGACCATCATAAGACACCTCTCGTGTAGTCCTAACTTTATGACCAATATAAAGAGATGTCCCAATTTAGGACCGCTTTGTGAAACCCACATAGGACTAAGATATGTCGTAAGACCATCCTAAGACATGTCTTAGTCCTATTAAGACAGCTTCGTGAAACTGGCCCCTGCACTTTATCATGTTTATCGGACGCGTCAGACCACTTGACCACCTGGGCTTCACAAAAATAAAGCTTTCCGATGGCCGGGTCCCTGTGTTTCCTTTCCTCCTCAGTTTTTATTTAACGTTGTAATACAGTACATGATACATATAAGGCATGAACATGGGATATATATTTGTATGATCTGTTAGTCAAATGGGTTTTGTTAAAATATACTTTTTCACTTTTTGGGTCTTTTGGAAAATGTTGTTTGTGCTTCTACAACGAAATTTGTTTTACATGCACGCATATAAAAATTGCAGTTTTTATCAAACGCAATCATAGGTTTGAACGTAGTTTTCAATTTAGATTTGTATATACATGTCCATGGATATATTTGTATATACTTGTCCATGTATATATATATATATATATATATATGTCAAAATATTCACTTCAAACTATCCTGAACCATGCAGTTATTTCAGGACAGCATTACATTTCTATATAATATATAGTCATAATATGCATTAATTAGGGAATGATGAATTACTGTTAAACTTCAAACCCACGGTTGTTGAACTTTTAAAGAAATATTCCATAGAGAATTGTTGACATTATCTTTTTATATTATATATTACTGTAACTAAACTTCAAAGTGAAATTAATTAACTTGCCATTTTCTTCTTTGAACTGTTTTCCTCCACTGCATAATCAGGTTCTTCACAAAATCACCACAAAAACAATATTGTAATAAATTGAAGAGTTATAAGAGTAGCACAACTCTGTGTGATTTTCAACATAAATTTATTTTGCTCTACACATTTTATGATGTCCAAGTAATGAGGTCATGACATCAATATAAATCCATATAGTAACCAATGAGATAAAAGAGAAATTTATTTAATGTCTTCCTAAAATCTTTGGATAAAAACAGGTCACATTTACTTGTACATATTGTGTGTATGCTGTACTTCAATATAAAAACACAAGTAAATGTTATACCATATATATATATACTCTCACCACATTCAATGTCATCGATTCAATGGACTTAATTAAGTATAATGGTAATAGGTCTATTAGTGTAAATAAAAGTGAATAATTAGAAGGATTAGAATACACATGCAGTATATGTTCCAATGACATACAGAGGGATAGAATTTTGAGAAAAATTTATTGTAAGTAATAATTTCATACTTAATGCCAATAATTGTTTATTTCTATGTTTTGTGTATGGTCTCCTTAAAGTTTTATTATGAGGAGGATTAAGGGGGTGGGGCTAATGGGTAATGGGCCCCCCTTTTAAAAAAAATAATTGTTTGATTAATTTATTTCGGGATCAAATCACTGAAGCATGATTTAAGCGGGTCCCTTTTAAAAAAATTCTGGATCTGCCACTGCATACCACAGACATATACAGAAATTAAGGATGTTTTATAATTTTAAAAAATTCTAATATATCTATCAATTAAAAAAATATTTATATTGATATGCATGCATGCATTAGTGATAAATTTAATAATCTGTCACCTAAGGATTTTTGCCTATAGATGTTTTATGTCTCACTGTTGGGCATCTAAGGCTTTCAGTATCAAATTAGAGTTTTGCCCCCAATTTCAGGGTCCACTGAACATAATTATAAAAATGATAGTGCTAGCTATAGTGGGTCATCTGTTTACTATGGAAACATTATTGTTATTGATTTAAGGTGGCACTAACACTACAGGGAGATAACTCTGTAAAGTCAGCTATTGGACTTAATTATCATTTTTTACCTGGGAAAGGGGGGGGGTGGCTGGTCATTTTGAAATCAAACATACAAAATTTCTTGATCCCCCCTATTATATTTCACTTTTTTTTATTTGATCCCCCCAGTAAAAACATTTAAAAAAAAATGATCCCCCCCCTATCAAACATGCCAAAATTTTAACATGCAAAACACTTATCATATTATTTCATGAAAATATTGAAAATGATATATTCTCAGTGGATTGAATCAAAAACATATTTGAGGGAAAATTGTCTTGAAATAGGGCACTTCCATGAGGCCTCTTCCATGAATATAAGCATGATAGGTAGCGCAAGCCAGTGCTTTGAGTAATTTTTTTCTGACTTTTTTTTCTAATTTCCTGTATTGTGCTATTAAAGAAAACTTGATCTTAAGTAACTCTAAAAGATAACTTTTTGAAACAGTAACAACACATTATTTACTAAATGGAATCTATTATATATGGCCTTCTCTTGAACACTGCTTAAACTTAAGTTTTATGTAAGGCCTTATTGAGTTGCTAAACTTTTATATGGAGATTATAAGTTACTCATTTATTGTCACATTTCATTCATATATGTGTGATAGTACATGTAACATTTTGATTTATTAGCCTAAAAGTACAAATTTTGCGGGAGTAAGAGGTATAAATAAATTAATTGACCCAAAGAGATCTTGTAATGAAATTAAAAAGTTACATTAGTGGTGTTCATCATCTTAAAATCATTTTGTATTCATACAACTGTTTGTATGCAGATTCTAAGATGAATATTTTATCATTTATTGGAGAATTAATTACTCTACACATTATTCTTTCATGATGCGGCATACTTTGTGTTTTGGGACAAAATTTTGCACAAATCGCTGCAGATTTCTCCTTAATTTATACTTAATTTCTCTCAAACTATTAAGCTGATTAAAACAAAATTTGGCAGTTATGCTTGTTAATTTAGTGATCAAAGTGAGTGAAATACATGTATAACGACTGAATTATTTGGATTATGAAGCACCTACATCACCAAATTCTTGTGGTGTCTTAATTAACTGTATATGAATGGTGTTAAAAATATATTTCTATTTGACTGTTGCAATGTTCTTCTTGACATGTTCATGATGTTGTTTCTTGAAGTATGTGAAATACTTATTTCCATGTGTAAAAAATATTGATCCCCCCACTTTGAATTTATAAAAAAATTTGAACCCCCCTTTTCCACACACAGAAAAAAACTTGATTCCCCCTGTATTTTGACCACCCCACCCTCCCAGATAAATAATGATAAGTCCCTTTAAAAAAAAGTGTTATAATTACGTTGTGTTGTCAAAAGAATACTAAGCTTCTTAATGATCAAAATTAGTGTTAAATGTCAAACTGCTATATAACCAGTGTAATTTTTCTGGCAAAACGGTTGGTTCAAAATTTTTGAATTTTTTATATTTTTGTTAAATACTTTGACCAAATTTTATGAAAATTAAACGAGCTAAATAATTTTTAGTAAAAGTGTTGGGTACCACCTTAAATGATCTTAAATGCAAAGTATTAAGAATTAAGTTTCTGAATTTCACGAGTTGATAATTGCCTACAATTTAAAATTCAAGAATTTTGCATACAAGTATGCCACTTGAAAGTATATTGTATTTGACCTGGATGAGAGTTTAGATGAGGTTTACAAAATAGAGAATAACAGGCAAAATGTACAGAATAAAGGAAAAAAAATAATAAATAGGGAAAAGAAGGAAAACTAAAACTAAATAAATATTAGAGAATAAGTGCTGTAATGAAATTTATGTAAAGAATAGAGATTAAAGAAAAACAATCTAATATACATGTATTAAAGAATAAAGATACATGTAAAAATTGTATACATAACAGGCCCGTAGCCAGGAATTTCCAATGGGGGGTTATTTGGACTCATGAACTCAACTTTAACAGTCACAATTTGAACAGAACGTTGACTTTAACAGTGCTTATTTGGTTTCAAGGGGGGTTCATCTGAACCCTCCTGGCTACAGGTATGCATAACCCCTATCTAGACCTTAATAAATCAAGCCATATTAACACATAAATGACAAATACTCTGATAATTGTGTTTAGGTCAGACAGGAATTTTGTCTGCAAAAGACTCATAAGTAACTCGATTGATCTCCAATAAAAAAAAAAATTAAAGGCCAAATAATTTACAAAATTAAAAACTTTGTCTTTGATAATCAAGAGAAAAACTGAGAAAGACTGAGAAAGACATGATTCATACATAAAATACAAAACTTAGAACCTCAAATTAAAAAATTAGAAACAGTTAGGGGCATTACTTAAACAAGTAATATTTTTAAGTTACTTATATATTTAAGTAATTTTTGTTTTTGAAAATAATAAAATTACTTAATAGAGTGATTTTAAATTCTAATAGAAGCATAGATTAAATGTAGTTTGAATAAGTTATTGTATCATTTTCTATCCAAAAAAAAATTTATAAGATTTTAGAAGGAGTATGGAGATAAAGGTTTAAATTAAAAATAATGACAAATTACTTGAATACAGTAAGTAACAATGTTTTATACATTTTTGAAAAATATAGTAATAACACTTATTTAAGGAACACATCATGTAGTTGATTTTGGCATGGAAGTATTATATTGACATAATACTTCCATGATTTGGGTTAGCAGTTAAAAAGAACTTGAAATCTTAATTAATTCACAAGTATGTATCTATTTATATCAGTCATTGTGTCAGTCTATCTTCAAGATTTTGGAGGAAAATGATAATTTAATAGTCCCAAGAGACCAACTTTGACCCAGAAGCATCCATGGGTATGCAAGATAAGTGATAAGTGTGTCAGTATGTTATTCTCAAAACTTTGAATATAGACATCTAATTTCTAAATTTCGAATAAGTGACCACTGCTTATTAATAGAAACTGGAAGATACAGGAAAATTCCCAGAGATTTAAGACTATGTACACATTGTGATGTACTAGATGATGAGTTTCATTTCTTTTTTAAATGTAAAATAAATGAACAATTAAGAAAAGAATTTTTAAATGAAAATAAATATAATAACTTAAATGATATAGATAAATTAAAACATATTCTCAATCCTGAAACAAAACAGGACACTTGCAAATTAGGCTCCTTTTTAAAAAAGTCACTAAGACTGAGGGCAGGGAGTCCTTGATATAATTTGAATCTCTTATATATATATATATATATTGATTTAAAAAAAAAGACAAATTATAGTTCAAAGTGTGTCCATTGTTTATTTTCATTGTTTTATGTAAACTGTATATTATGTATAATGTTTTAAGCCATTGGTCCATATGGGCGTAAAGTGCTTTTCAATAAAGTTAATTAGTGTTTCAGAAGGATTATATTTCATGGGGAAAAATAACCAGATGACTTTGAAAATGTGTTAAAGCTAGTAAAATCTGCATTATTGGACATCTATAAAAATAATATTTAGAAAAGTTACATATATAAGTAATATTTAAAATAGCCTCGTTTTCAACATAACTTGTATAGGTAATTTTAATTGTTACTTTTTTTTAAGTAATGCCCCTGACTGATAAATGAAACTGGTTAATGTATTAATAGAGCAAAAAAATTAGATTATGTGTACAGAACATTATTAGACTTGCTACATGTTCCTTCCTAATTATTTATTTTTCAATTTTGCCCCTTTAACATTTCACTGCTATAACTAGGAGATTACCATTATACTGACATCTGCAGGGGCAATCTGTAGACAGGCAGTTATCAGCAAACATATAAATTAGTAAAAAAAAAAAAAAAGATAGGGAATTGTAGCAAGTCTAAGTACATTATATAAACACTGTTTTAGAGATGAATTTTATTTCATTTATTTTCAAAGAATTAATACAGACCCATTGCATGGTGGCCTTTGGCTTTTGTCTGCTCTATGGTCGGGTTGTTGTCGCTTTGACACATTCCCCATTTCCTTTTACAATTTTATCATTATAGAAAGAGGACAATAATATACATAAAATTAAGAATTGAAATGGGAAATGTATCAAAGACACAACAACCGGACCATAGAACAAACAACAGCAGAAGGTCACCAACAGGTCTTCAATGCAGCGAGAAATTCCCACACCCAGAGGTGTCCTTCAGCTGGCCCCTAAACAATATATATATACTAGTTTAGTGACAATTAATGAACACCATATAAAACTCCAAATTGTACTTAAGAAACTAAAATTAAAAATAATACAAGACTACATGTAACAAAGACCAGAGGCTCCTGACTTGGGACTTGGGGACTCTTGTATGCATACATATATTTTGTCAATCAACCATTATATAATCCTGGCACTTACAATAACAGAGTGCTTCAATATATATGTAATACCCAACTTATGATTTTTTTTTCTGTTTGTCAAAAGTGTTTTTTTCTTTTTAGCTCACCTGACCTAAGAAAGAGGCCATCTGAGCTTTTGCCATCCCTTGGCATTAATTGTTGAATCATCCATTGTCTGGTGTACACTTTTTCATAGATCTTCTCTTCTGAAACTACTGAATTAATTCCTTTTAACCAAACTTAGGCTAAATGGGTATATATTTTGTAATAATTAGCTCACAGGGATCCTTCAAGGGCCCCATGTGAGCTTATGCCATCACTTGGAATCTGTCTTCGTAAACTATTTAAAAAATCTTCTCCTCTGAAACTACTTTAAACTTCAAACTTTAACTAAATGTTCCTTAGGGTATCAAGTTTATAAATTGTATCCGAAGTTTTGATCCATCAACAAACATGGCTACCATGGCTAAAAATAGAACATAGGGGTCAAATGCAGTTTTTGGCTTATATCTCAAAAACTGAAGCTTTTAAAGCAAATCTGACATGGGGTAAAATCGTTCAATTGGTCAAGGTTTATCAGCCCTGAAATTTTCAGACAAATCAAACATTCCATTGTTGGGTTGCTGCCATTGAAATTGGTAGTTATAACAAAATTTTGCAGTTTTTTGTTTTTATCTTGAATATTATTATAGATAGATGTAAACTGTATAAGCAGCAATAATGATCTACAAAAAAGTTGATATGACCAAAAAAGTCAATTGACTCCTTAAGGAGTTATTGCCCTTTAATGTTAAATGTTAGAAGGAACTTTTTAGTTCATACTAATTATTTTATAGCTGTTTAACTAATTCATCAATGTTTCTATTTCTTTTGAATCCTATTGATAGGTTTTTATTGATTTTGTCACCAATTGTAGAATCTGTTTTGATAAGATTCCGGTATTTCCTGAATACTGTTCGAAGTTTTCTGCTGAAGAATTCGAATTATTATTCGTACCGATTGATATATTGTATCTATTTTCAACTTTGTTCTTTTTCTAGACATAAATTCATAGAAATTGATCCAATATCCACCTATTTAAATAAGGTGAAAATCATAACTCTGTCCTGATTTCATAGACAGAATTTCATAGAAATTAATATCCATTAGCATGATTAGTGCAAATCACAATTTATAATCAATGTGCCTTTAAGCAGTTCATGTGTAAAAACAAAATGCTTAGGATGTTACTGTGGATTCATTTATTTTCATGGGTATCAATTAAAGATTAAAGAAATTTTTGTATATTTCGCCGATATTTGTTTTTTTGGTTTTGTCAAAGTATTTTTACAACCCGATGGCAAATTTTTAATTCGTTTAACGTTTAACATTTAAATTCGTGGTTCAGCTGTTTCCACCAAAACGCCAAAACTGGTATCCCATGAATTATAATGAATCCACAGTAAATATTTTCAGCATGAATGATGAAGTTTTACATGTTTTATGCCATTCTGTTCTTATTTCAGATTGACATATCCATAGGACATGCAGTTACCCTAGACCATGTAGACAAACAGGAAGAGAAAGGTCTCTGATTCAGTTCTCTGTGAAGTTCAAGGTCTTTCTTAGTCTAAATATGGGAAGATGTGAAAGGTAAGTTTGAAAGTTTGCAAGTGTGCAAAAATATGTTATTTCTAACAAAATGTGCTGTTTCACAAATAAAATACTCTGTGTCTTAGACACTTATGTAGCAATTGCAATAAGGCCACTATATTGGTGTATGAAATGATTGTAAGCTGTATTTGCCTGACCAGTTAAACTCACCAATGCCTTCATTTTCATGCATTGATCATTTATGGATCAAGTTTATCTGATAATTGAAAATAGCGTCAAATTTTCAGACAAGTAAAGCTGGCTTAAATGTTAATTTCTGTCATTTGGGCTCTTGCCGAGAGTTGTCTCATTGGCAATTATACCACATCTACTTTTTAGCTCACCTGGCCCAAAGGGCCAAGTGAGCTTTTCCCATCACTTGGCGTCCGGCGTCCGTCGTCGTTAACTTTTACAAAAATCTTCTCCTCTGAAACTGCTGGGCCAAATTAAACCAAACTTGGCCACAATCATCATTGGGGTATCTAGTTTAAAAAATGTGTGGCGTGACCCGGCCAACCAACCAAGATGGCCGCCATGGCTAAAAATAGAACATTGGGGTAAAATGCAGTTTTTGGCTTATAACTCAAAAACCAAAGCATTTAGAGCAAATCTGACATGTGGTAAAATTGTTCATCAGGTCAAGATCTATCTACCCTGAAATTTTCAGATGCATCGGACATTCCGTTGTTGGGTTGCTGCCCCTGAAATGGCAATTTTAAGGAAATTTTGCTGTTTTTGGTTATTATCTTGAATATTATTATAGATAGAGATAAACTGTAAACAGCAATAATGTTCAGCAAAGTAAGATCTACAAATAAGTCAACATGACCAAAATGGTCAGTTGACCACTGTAGGAGTTATTGCCCTTTATAGTCAATTTTTAACCATTTTTCGTAAATCTTATCTTAGTAATCTTTTAGAAAAATCTTCTCCTCTGAAAATACTGGGCCAAATTTAACCAAACTTAGCCATAATCATCATTGGGGTATCTAGTTAAAAAAATGTGTCCGGTAACTTGGCCAACAAACCAAGATGGCCCCCATGGCTAAAAATAGAACATAGGAGTAAAATGCAGTTTTTGGCTTATAACTCAAAAACCAAAGCATTTAGAGCAAATCTGACATGGGGTTAAATTGTTTATCAGGTCAAGATCTATCTGCCCTCAAATTTTCAGATGAATCTGACAACCCGTTATTGGGTTGCTGCCCCTGAACTGGTAATTTTAGGGAATTTTTGCTGTTTTTGGCTATTATCTTGAATATTATTATAGATATAGATAAACTGTAAACAGCAATAATGTTCAGCAAAGTAAGATTTACAAATAAGTCAACATGACCAAAATGGTCAGTTGACCCCTTTAGGAGTTATTGACCTTTATAGTCAATTTTTAACCATTTTTCGTAAATCTAAGTAATCTTTTACAAAACTCTTCTCCTCTGAAACTACTGGGCCAAATTAATCCAAACTTGGCCACAATCATCTTTGGGATATCTAGTTTAAAAAATGTGTGGCGTGACCCGGCCAACCAACCAAGATGGCCGCCATGGCTAAAAATAGAACATAGGGGTAAAATGCAGTTTTTGGCTTATAACTCAAAAACCAAAGCATTTAGAGCAAATCTGACAGCAGTAAAAGTGTTTATCAGGTCAAGATCTATCTGTCCTGAAATTTTCAGATGAATCGGACAACCTGTTGTTGGGTTACTGCCCCAGAATTGGTAATTTTAAGGAAATTTTGCTGTTTTTGGTTATTATCTTGAATATTATTATAGATAGAGATAAACTGTAAACAGCGATAATGTTCAGCAAAGTAAGATTTACAAATAAGTCAGCATGACCAAAATGGTCAGTTGACCCCTGAAGGAGTTATTGCCCTTTATAGTCAATTTTTAACAATTTTTTCGTAAATCTTAGTAATCTTTTACAAAAATCTTCTTCTCTGAAACTACTGGGCTAAATTAAACTAAACATTGCCACAATCATCATTGGGGTAATTTGTTTAAAAAATGTGTGGCGTGACCTGGCCAATCAACCAAAATGGCTGCCACGGATAATAATTGAACATAGGGGTAAAATGCAGTTTTTGGCTTATAACTCAAAAACCGAAGCATTAAGAGAAAATCTGACAGGGTTTAATTGTTTATCAGGTCAAGATCTATCTGCCCTGATGTTTTCACATGGATCGGACAACCCGTTGTTAGGTTACTGTCCTGAATTGGTAATTTTAAGGAAATTTTGCCGTTTTTTGTTATTATCTTGAATATTATTATAGATAGAGATAAACTATATACAGCAATAACGTTCAGCAAAATAAGATCTACAAATAAGTTTACATGACCAAAATAGTCAATTGACCCCTTAAGGAGTTATTGCTCTTTATAGTTAATTTTTAACATTTTTCATAAATTTTTGTAAATTTGTAGAAAATATTTTCCACTGTAATTACTGGGCCAAGTTCATTATAGACAGAGATAATTGTAGCAACAAGAATGTTCAGTAAAGTAAGATGTACAAACACATAACTATCACCAAAACACAATTATGTCATGAATTTATCCGTGTCCATTATTTAATATGCACAAGACCAAGGTGAGCGACACAGGCTCTTTAGAGCCTCTAGTTTAATTGACATTTGAATGTTGCATTTTATATATATATACATATTACAATCACACAATAGCTGGACAATTGTTAATAAGCATCCATGTTCACAAATAACTTCATTTGTGCAATTAAGGGACATGCTAAGGAAGACCTTTTTTATGCCCCTGCAGTAGTTTTACCCTTGACCGTCTGTATGTACGTCCTTCCATACCTCCCAAAGTTTGTTACCGTTTCCTAACTTCAGTTTGCCTCAACTAAATGTTATGAAACTGATACACAATGCTTATTACCACAAAACACAGATCAAGTTTGAATTTTGGTTGCATCATGTACTTTAACCGTTCAAGAGTTATGCCTCTTTACAAAAAAAATTGCTGAATTTTTCTATTCGTTTTCTAACTTTAGTTTGCCTCTGAACCAAATGCTATGAAACTAATACACAGCAATACTTATTTCCACAAAATACAGATCAAGTATGAATTAAGGGACAGGGTCACTTACCTGTTGTTCAGTTATGCCCCTTAACAAATGAAAAAAGATGCTTATATTTGTAGTTTCCATTCTCTAACATTGGTTTGCCTCAACTAAATGCAATGAAACTTATACACAATGCTTGTTACCACAAAATACAGATCAAGTTTGAATTTTATGGGGGTCACTTTAACTTTTCTAGAATTATGCCTCTTCACAAATTGAATGATTGCTGAAATTTTCATTTCCATTCATTAACTTTAGCTTGCCTCAACCAAATGCTATGATATTTTAAACAATACCTATTACCACTAAATCAAATCAAGTGTTTTTGGTAGAGTCACTTCTACTGTTCTTCAGTTATGTCCTTTTATAACTTTATATAATATATATAAGCGGGGGCATCAACTGTGATCCATTGATACATTCCCCATTTAATTTTTTGTTTAACATCGATTTTTTTTGGGGTGTCCAAGCCGATAAATTAGAGTTGAAAGGGCAATCAAAACGCATCTTTTTTGTTGTTAGCCCTATTGAAAACTATTGTACAGCATTTTGTACAGAGAGGGAAACTTTGTATAGTAAAAATGATCAACACCATAAGATCTACTAATAAGTCACATCCTTTTCTTTGTAGGATACATAGAAATCTTGAAGGACAAATTGGTGCGAGTCTTAAAAGGCACAGATTTGAAGATAAACAAGAGAAAAAAAATGACAAACATGGTTTAAAGGACTGCAGACTTCCTGATATCTATCGAACTGTTCTTTTTTACATAAATGTAATAATGCAATATCAACTTATTTGTATAGGCATACATCCTTTGAATCTTGTTGGTGTCTTTTAAGCTCCTTAAATGCAATCACTATTAAGTAAAAATTATCATGATTGTAGTTCTTTATTTGAGTTTATTAGTTGACTAGCGCGTAGTAATTATACCCCTGCTTTAAAAAAGGGGGGGTATACTGTTTTACCTCTGTCTGTCAGTCCGTCCGTCAGTCCGTCCATCAGTCCATCCGTCAGTCAGTCCGTCCCATGAAACTTTCGTCACATTTTTCTCAGGAACTACACATCCACCCTTTCTGTAATTTGGTATCAACATTTATATATGTCAGCCATACCGTGTGATGCGTTTTCAGATTCATCACTTGACAACTTCCTGTTTACCGAACACTTGTCTGATTTTACACATGATAGCCAAGTTGAAAGTTTTCGTCACATTTTTCTCAGGAACTACAATATAAGGATTTCTGAAATTTGGTTTCAGGATTTATATAAGTCAGCTATACCGTGTGATGCGTTTTCAGATTCATCACTCGACAACTTCCTGTTTACCGAACACTTGTATGATTTTACACATGATAGCCAAGTTGAAAATTTTCGTCACATTTTTCTCAGGAACTACAATACAAGGATTTCTGAAATTTGGTTTCAGGATTAATATAAGTCAGGTATACCGTGTGATGCGTTTTCAGATTCATCACTCGACAACTTCCTGTTTACCGAACACTTGTATGATTTTACACATGATAACCAAGTTAAAAATTTTCGTCACATTTTTCTCAGGAACTACAATACAAGGATTTCTGAAATTTGGTTTCAGGATTTTTATAAGTCAGCTATACCGTGTGATGCGTTTTCAGATTCATCACTCGACAACTTCCTGTTTACCGAACACTTCCATATTTTTACACTATTAATATTATCCACTTGCGGCGGGGGTATCATCAGTGAGCAGTAGCTCACAGTTTCACTTGTTGCATATGTATGCATTATCATATACCATACCTTTCAGCAATCTTAGTCTTTTTAATTTAGAAATAAATTTAAAAACAAATTATTCTTATTGAATTTTATTTTCTATGTTTAACCTGTTATATGCATGTAGCAACCTTTATATTTCTTAAAAAATACTTTTTTCTGAACTATAATGAAAAGTAAGGTTATAATCAAAATACTTTTTTTTAAGTGAGACATATTTTTTATGAATCATAATAATTCAACAAATGTTAGAAACAAGTTTACATACAAATTTTCTTATGTATCAAAATTCTGTGTTGTGAAAAGATTTTGTTTTTTTTCAGGATTTTTACCAATATGTTTCAAGAAAATCAAAATGCATAATTTTTGCTTGTAGATTTTTATTTGGGATTTTCCCCCGAAATGGGTAAAAAGAAATCAAAATTCATAATTTTTGCCTGTAGATTTTATTTCGGGATTTTTCCCGAAATGGGTAAAAAGAAATCAAAATGCACAATTTTTGCTTGTAGATTTTATTTCGGGATTTTTCCCGAAATGGGTAAAAAGAAATCAAAATGCATAATTTTTGCTTGTAGATTTAATTTTCGGGATTTTTCCCGAAGTGGGTAAATAAAATCTATGCACCAAGTGTGTGTCTGATATTAGTTTTATATTTTTCGGGATTTTTCCCGAAATGTGAAAAGAAATTATTAGTCATGAGATCTAGCATATACATTTCATATTTTCGGGATAAATCCCGAAACATTTGAAGACATCTGTGTTATACATTTTGTACTTAGTTTATTTTTGTCGGGATATTTCCCGAAATGTGTTTCAGGTCTGTTAGTTTTGCCAACATATATATGTCATAAAATTTAATGTTGAAATTGATTTCGGGACATTTCCCAAATAAATAGCTGTCATATACATTTTTACCACAAATATTTTAAAACTATCATATATTTTGGGAAATTTCCCAAACATTTATTGTAAGTTTTATCAATTATGAGAATAAAAACATGGAATATTGTAAAAGTTGTGTATTTCTTAATGAAATCTGTATTCATTTATAGTAAACATTGAAAAAGATTATAAAAAGGAATAAAATGGATTTTACTCTTTTAAAATAGAGTCTGTTACTTATAAATCAATTCTAGCCATAGAATTTATAAATCAATTCCAGCCGTAGAGTTTATAAATCAATTCTAGCCGTAGAATTCATCAATGAATTCAAGCCTTAGAATTTATAAATCAATTCTAGTCGTAGAATTTATAAATCAATTCTAGTCGTAGAATTCATAAATCAATTCTAACCGCAGAACTGTTCTAGTTGAGAGCTGTTCTAGAAGTAGAACTGATCAAAGATTTTGTCAGTTCTAGGTAGAACAGTCTAAAACTGTTCTAGGGTAGAACTGTCAGGATCAGTTCTAGGTAGAAATGTCCAAATCAGTTTTAGGTAGAACTGACCAAATCAGATCTAAGTTAGAACTGTACTAGCTTGAACTGTCTCAAAGGTGTCAGGCTGACAGTTCTACATACTGTCTTAGAACAGTTCTCCTGACAGATTCTGGCAGATTTAATGACATGTTTTTAAACCATATAAAATGCTCAGATAATGTGATTTAAACAGGTTTTTAAATTGTATGTTTAGCATATGTTTGCCCTGAGTGGAAGAGGAAATGTGCTGATGGACAACAATGTGTTGACGAACAAAATACTTGGTGTGATGGGAATGTAGATTGTAAGGATAAGTCAGATGAAGATCCAGGCTTTTGTCGAGGTACTTTAATAATGAACTGCTTACTATTTTTCTTGAACAAGGATTTTATTTCTTAATATCGTTGAGGAGATTTGCTGTTAAATCTATATACTCAGAATATCGTCCAAATTAATTATCATATTCAATATACCATAATACTTTGGTAATCATCAAAATCAACAAAAACCGTGTTTTTGCAAGTTTAAAAAAGCACAGCAATTTAAAAAAAAATAACATTTGACATGGTAATATATTCCGTTTTTAGCTCACCTGGCCCAAATGACCAAGTCAGCTTGTCTTATCACTTGGCGTTCGTTGTCCATCGTCGTCTGTCGTCGTCCGTCGTTTACTTTTACAAAATTCTTCTCCTCTAAAACTACTAGGCCAAATTTATCCAAACTTGACCGCAATTATCATTATGATAACTAGTTTAAAAAATGTGTCCGATGACCCCGCCTGCCAACCAACCTAGCCAACATGGCTAAAAATAGATCAAAGGGGTAAAATGCAGTTTTGGCTTATATCTCTGAAACTAAAGCATTTAAATGACCCTGCCATCTAACCAACATGGCCGACATGGCTAAAAATAGAACTTAGGAGTTTACTGAAGAAGTATATGGGAAAATGAAAAAAAATAAATTAAAATGGTCACAACTTGAAAACTTATTTAGATAATGATAAGGGGTCTAGATATTCAGTAACTATTGTAAGACTACAATAGGATGACCTGTGTTTAATTTAATTACTGTCTAAATTAAACTAAACTTGGCTTCGATCATTATTAGGCTATCTAATACTATTTATTATGACTTTCACCTTATTTTACATGATTCCCAAAACCACAGTAGGTACAAGCTCTTGAGAGCCTTTAGTTATACCAGTAATAATGATGTTGTAACTTGATACAATAATGTGTCCGATGCGTACACATAGGCATAATTGGGAACAAACTCAGTTTCACAATAAGAAAATAAAATTAGAAGAATATCAACTGAATCACATTTACTTATTTGTAGCGGCGAAAAATAGTATATGATTGGTGTAGCAACTCTTTTCATGTCTGAAATTATCATTTTATTATATTTTACATTACATACATATATCTAGATTACAGCTGCAGTGATTACAATCAAAAGTGCTCAAACGGATTACAATGTATCAGTCAAAACAGTGTATGTGACGGCCACGAAGATTGTACAGATAAATCAGACGAAGATCCAGACTTTTGTAGAGGTATATTCGGAACCGGCTGTCTTTTTTTCTCAACATTCTTATTGTTTTGCGAAATAAAATGTGACTTTTAACACATATAACGTTTATACAATATTTCTATACGCAGAAACACACAGCCTGCACGTTAACATTGTTTTCTTGTTTATTTGCACCATTTCATTGGTGCTCTTTTCTTTTGCATGACAGTTCTTAACTGGTGTAAACCTCACACATACATACATATAATACACCAAATATCATTACACTATACACCTTTCTTCGTTCTCCTACACTAATTGCAACATTAAAAAAACCACACTGTTACATATTGGGGGAAATTCCCATTTTATTACACCATTTACAGAACTTTAAATAGTCGGCAACGACTACTGTTCTAAAACGGAAGCAGAAGGTAAACCCTACTTATACGCGTTTCATTGGAAATTTCACACTATTTAAATGCTGTATAGTTCATCAAAAGGCTAATTGTTTTTTTAAATAATACAACAAATGGTTATATGCAGTATATAAAAGATAGATTTATTTTCATCTGCTTTAAAAGATTTCTAGAAATTAAGAAATCTAGATTGGTATTACGTATTGCTATCGGTTTCAGACACCTAGTCTTTTTTTCAAATGTGAGTAGGGTATGATTAAGAAATCAATAAGGGTTAAAATGTTGTTTTTTATGATAAAGCTCCACTTGTAAATCACAGCCAGTTGACCAGCAAAGCTTACGAGAAATGACATGCAATCAAATAAAATGAAGCCCATACACTCGTTCACTAATTACGGTAAACACAAATACGTTTGAGCTACTGATATCTATTAACTCTGCAGTCCTATATACCAATTTTATGAATACACCTCTAGTTATAGCATAAACACTGTTATGACCACCAGTGAAAGTCTTGACTTTTTGCAAATTTTCTTTCTGATATGTTTGATTTAGTTTTTATCTTTGCCAATTTTTTAGGAATTTTTGGTTCTCAATGCTTCCTACTTTTTTTGGCCTTTTTATCTTTTTTTATTCAAGCGTCACTGATGAGTCTTTTGTAGACGAAACGCGCATCTGGCGAAAATACATTTTTTGTAATCCTGGTATCTATGATGAGTTTATTCATACCCGTTAAATCATCATTTTAATTTCATAAATAAATACAAATGTTCATGGTTATCACAAATTCAAAATCAATAGTGAAGATGAAAGGTATTCAAAATTGAACAATTTTCCTCCGTCACTCAAGACATTCTAAAACGCTAGTTGGAATTAATGTGAGCTTGATAAAACTAGAGAATAAATAGCATCGCTCTTATTATTATGTTTTCATGCTGAACATATACAACTAAAAAATAAACACATCTGCTTAAACATATATACAATTTTTTGGCAGCAAGGGAATGTGACAGCGACAAAGTGAAATGTGATGATGGCATACAATGTATTTATAAATCAAATGTATGTAACAAATACACACATTGTAATGACAAATCTGATGAGGATGAAAATATGTGTAAAGGTGAGATATTGTGAGTCAGGTATCTGTTTTTGAGAATTTGGAATTTTGATATGTATCTATATGGTGATTTGTTGTCAAAAAATCATTAAAAGTTTGGCATGTTTATATTTCATTGCGATGTTTTTGTTATTAAACAGTAGGAGTAGAATCAATTTTTAAACTTATTTTCTTTAAACATGAATAGAAAGAGGCTTTGGTGATATATCTGCCAGAATGCAACCCGACGACATAGATATCCTTTTGGGAAAAAAAGTGGTTACATAGTTTAATTTGTCTTCTGGATAACGATGAATGTTATCACTACTTGTTTTGCAATAATGATTCAGACAACAATTCTGAATATGCAAAAGTAAACAATTATAGATTATAACAAGTCCTTTTCTATATCGGCCCCGGTATCATCCCGTGACTCCCATAATAGACGCGATGTATTTAAACTAGGATTGAGACACTTGCATGGTAAATATTGCGACATTTGTTTTTATCATTATTCTATATAGAGGAGTAATATGAGGGTTGGTTGAATTATCAGGCTATTGTAATAAGGTGTTTTAATATGATGAATGTATACGTCAATTACAGCTAGAATTTGTGAACCTTATGAGACAAAGTGTGCTGACAATTATCAATGTTTAAACATAGATAAATTTTGTAATGGATATAAGAACTGTAATGATGAGTCTGATGAAGATGCAGTTGCCTGTAAAGGTATTTTCTTTTACATTTA
Source organism: Mytilus galloprovincialis (assembly GCF_965363235.1). Taxonomy (NCBI): domain Eukaryota; kingdom Metazoa; phylum Mollusca; class Bivalvia; order Mytilida; family Mytilidae; genus Mytilus; species Mytilus galloprovincialis. Next base: position 8,914,940 of record NC_134846.1, read on the forward strand.
ACTTACTGCTTATGTACAGATATATTTCATCAATCTAATTTTTTGTAAAGCACTTCATGCTCTTGACTTTGGGGTTCAGTTTTTGAAACAAATACGTTTTTAATTATAAAATTTGATTTCCCACGTATATCATCTGAGTAATAAGCAAAAAAATATTTTCCTAAAAACTATTGAATTGGTATTTATAATCAATTATTACACCATAAAGATTTCAGGAAGATCGCCACGCACCACTGTTGAAAACGTTGAACATATGATAATGAAAGGTATATTGCATTAGATAATAAACGTATTTACTTGGTAAGTTAAACATTGTAAGAGTATTCTCAATCACATCCAAACTGGACAGAAGATTGAATTAGAACCAGGGTTGTTGTCTCTTTGGCACATTCCCCATTTCCATTCTCAATTTTATTTAAGTTATCAATGTCGTAAACGTAATTCTAATAAATGTCAAAGACAAATAATTCTGAACATTCGACAAGGCAAACAGATTATTATTCTGAAGGACTGTTCTGGTTATCTGTTTTCTAGAATACCAATGTCCAAGTGGTAGAGTGAAATGTGCAGATGAAATACAATGTGTGCGTATAGACAGTATCTGTGATGGCCGTGAAGATTGTCGTGATGGTAGTGACGAAGATAAAGTAAAATGCAAAGGTAAACATTCATCACAACATAGGAGGAAACAATAAAAGAAGTATATTCAACTAGGAGTTTATCCCCTATCATTCGAAACAATTAGTTGGTCGTCAATACCCCTATTTTCATGGTTGTGTTTCGGTTTGTCAATTTATGTCATATTTGCGCAAACAGTCGTTGGAAATTTTGTTACATACTATATTTTGTATGCAACAATGAAAATCCCTCTACGCGAAGTGCAATATAATTCTTGATAAAAGATAAAAGGCATGTGTTAAAAATTGTTTCTGTAAAAAGTTGCAGGTGGTCGGTTAATATAGGATTCTTTTAACAAGTTAAATATGTAAAAGCATTAATGTTTCAGACAATAAAGAGGTAATGTGTGATCGTATCTGTATTTGACGATTGATCCTTTTACCTTAGGTCCATATTCTAATACTCTCAGAAATATCACACTAAGAAATATGCAGCTTTTTCTTGATCTTATTTCAATATAAGAAAGATCCTTACCGCAAAATATTTTACACATCAACATTGATATGGGTCGTTTTTTGAGGTTGAGAAATACAAGGTTCGTTCGATCGGATTATAAAGGTTAAATTTTCTGCCGGTAATAAGTTACTCAGTGCTTGTTAAAGAACCATTACAAGAAGGTTTTAATTTTCTATAGAAAGACTACACGCAAAAATTCTATCTCATTCAAAATATTCATGTCAAGCGTAGGTTGGTTTGTTTCCCCAATTTTAATAACTGTTTCAATACTTTGCTCGCCATACCTCTTTAATTCTCTGTTAAATGTATTTATCTCCTAAGTATGCATTCCAGTAGTGATTAATGATGATTAATAATGTTTTCCATTAATGAATATAGACCAGTTGAAGTTATGAAAGTATTGTATCAACCGTCGCCTGTCATAGGGAGTGTTATGGGCATGATCATTGTTCACAGGGGATTAATAGATCATGTAAATGATTGCAAACAATGACAAAATGTACGAAGTCCGTTCGCAGACTAAATCTAGCGCTATAACCAACATTCAGAATGTGAGACCATTGCCATTGCAGTTCGCTATAATCAAGTATAAATAATTAAATGAAGTTATTTTCTCAGTTAGTAAACTTACGATACCTTGTTTCTATGTGTCTTCAAATAAAAATCAATATACCACTGAAATATGTAGCTCTATATTCTTAATTACTTACCCTGATCGAATTATTTCTTTCAGCAAGAGAATGTCCCTATGGTTCTAGAAGGTGTAATGATGACTACCAATGTGTTAGTGAAGACCTGTGGTGTGATGGACGCAATGAGTGTTTAACAGGAGAAGACGAAGATCCACATATGTGCTTAGGTAAATATGCATCTCGGTTTTCATAATTATTAGGGACTGTGCTTGTAAAATGTGCTACAAAAACTAAATTACTCAACATTAACTAATTAGTGGGAAAACTAAAACATATAAAACTTATAAAAAAATAAAATAACAAAAATACCGAGCTCCAAGGAAAATTCAAAACGGAAAGTCACTTATCAAATGGCAATAGCAAAAGCGCAAATACATCAAACGAATAGAAAACAAATGTCATATTCCGGATTTGGTACAGGTTTTTCCTTATGTAGAAAATAGTGGATGAAAATTTGTTTTATAGCTAGCTGAACCTCTCTCTTTTATGACAGTCAATTCAAATTCTATTATATTGACAACAATGTACGGAGATCAATCACACATAATTGATAAAAATGTCGAAAATTGGAATAAAGCAGGCAACATTGTGTTTTAAGATATTAAGGTGTATCCCTACAGATAAAGCATTTTTTTTACCATTGAATTTTTCTTAAAATTTGCATACATATACTATGCAATGGCCTCTATACAAATTTGGGTTAATGTCACCAGACTCGTTTCCGTGGTAACGGTCACCAAAGTTGGTACATCACGTGTATGTATAAATTTTTTTGAAGCCTTTGAAAGTATTTTGAAAGGTTTGTTCTTCATTTATTACAAAATTATTATTTAAAATGTAAATAAAACACAAATAATGGCAGTTTTATTCATATTCATTATTTTCTTCTCTAACTTCATCAACACTGCTCTACACAAAACACACAGATTTTGTTAAAAATTTCTATTTTTCTTAAATTTCCCAAAAAATGGTCCAACGAATATTTTTTTTAAATTTGACATAAGATGGTCAAAACAATGAGCTTTAAAAAAAAATATGGGTCACCAGACTATTTTTTGCCCGAAAAAAGTTTTTGTGACCCTTAACGAAACAGTGATCAACAGCAGTTTTTTGTATATCTTTCATGATCGGTGAAAAAAGTGTGACATATGTTGTCATATCCTTTGTTAAACTAATACAGAATAATACAGTTTCACATGGCAATCAAATTAAAGCATTTTTTTGGTTTCCACGAACAACGGTTACCATGGCAACAGGACATGAAGTTGGAAAATTCAATTTTTTGCATTGTTCTGATGTGCAAGAGTTACAACCTAACAGACAATAAGAGATCAAATACCATCATTTCAGAGCAACAACACATGGCTTCTATGTAAATGTAAACAAATATTGCGATACATTGTAATGCAGCTGATATTTGCATTACTGTGGTCTTAAATGAGCAAAATAAATTACTCAGAAGTTAGCGAAAATCACCATATATTTTTATTTTAAATTATCGATTCATACATAACAGTCATACAAGTAAATGGATTAAAAAAATGTCAAGACTTTGTCCTCATTTCCTCATTTAATGATTTAAGTTTGATGAAGCATAAATGATAATACATTATATATTTCAGTTGTCATAGTAACATAACCAAACAAATGATGAAATAATAACTTTTTCAAAGGTTTTTCAACTTTCTTTATTTTGAATGCCTCAATAATCAAGCAAACATATAACTGTTATATTTACAAATATGTAAATAGTGTATTCCTCTGATTCAGTCAATATAAAAAAGAAGATGTGGTATGATTGCCAATGAGACAACTATCCACAAAAGACCAAAATGACACAGACATTAACAACTATAGGTCACCGTACGGCCTTCAACAATGAGCAAAGCCCATACCGCATAGTCAGCTATAAAAGGCCCCGATAAGAAAATGTAAAACAATTCAAACGAGAAAACTAACGGTCTTATTTATGTAAAAAAAGAATGAAGTACTGATTGAAAGTCAAAGTATTATTAGAGTTCACTTTGTTTTCAGTCAAAATTTTGAATCCTTCCATATTGAATAGTACATGTTGCTCCCAGTCAGATATATCATATTACTATTAGTGGCATTACGGAAAGAAAATACCAGTTATTTTACTCGCTTTATTTAAAATGCCACATCTTTACATATTACATCCCTGGAATAGATTTGATCCACTGACAGCTGCTACCTGAGTGATGTTACAAAATTTGAAGGACATCTTGTTTGAAAATCAAAATATTAAACATTGATCTATTTATATATATGTATATATATACGAGTCTAAATTGAAAACTACGTTCAAACCTATGATTGCGTTGTATAAAAACCGCAATTTTTATACGTGTGCATGTAAAACAAATTTCGTTGTAGAAGGATCTAAACATGCTAAATACAACACATACAACATTTTCCAAAAGACCAAAAAAGTGAAGAAGTATATTTAAACAAAACGCATTTGACTAACAGGTCGAACAACTGATGTTCTTTAACCCTGCTGACTGCCACTGGTGATTGCCAAATAAAACTGATCACAAAATATATTATAAAGCATATGAGAAGGAATTTGCTAAATGTCAAAAGCACTAAAGCATTGTCATTTACTTCAATTTCTATTTCATATGTTGTTCCTTCTTTAACATTTGAACTACGTGGGGCCTCTTTCTATTCTTTTTATTTCAATTCTTTTCTTTTAAAATCTTTGTTTTCTGTTATCTGTTTGCCTCTCCAACTTCTTATTCATACTTTCCCAAACTTTCGGCGTAAATTTTCCTGGGGAACGTTCTGATGCTGCATTTAGATGAAAGTTTAATTTATTTATTTGTAAAGAAAAGGTGTAATATATACTAATAAACTAATAAATCTATATAATATTTCAGTGAGTTCAAAATTAATCCAATCATGTATTATAACATCAATTTAAAAAGATTATATTATACCTGACTAACAAAGGCACTCATTAAGCGTTTTATAATATGATATATGGCCAGGTTTTTGAAGTGATTGCAATAATTAGGTCACCTGATGGGTATGCATTTTATATTGGTTCTGCATATGATGTACATCCTTTTTAGTGGTGTACAATGGCAATTTGGAATGCAATAATTGACAATATATATGATATAGGGAGCATTATATTGTCCAATGCAAATTAAAGGTATACATGTATATTTAATAGTTGTGACCTTTACCATTTACCTTAAATCAATACAGTTGAACTGTTCTTTTTGGTATAAATTTACATATACAGCATGTGACCAAGTTTGTGATAAACATTAATTTAGTAATCTACATCACATAGTTAGCTTCATTGTCATAATTGTGGCACATAAGAACTAGTGGTAGTCTTCATAATATACTTTATATTTAAATTATAAAATAAAGTACAAATCAATAGTGTAAAATGTGGATCACTGTGACCGTCTCTGGCCTGGAAGCTGCGTTACTAACTGAGACTATGAGAGTGTATACATAAGTGTGCATGATATGACACCTTAAAGTTGCTGAGATATACATTTGTTGTATATGAAATTGGATGTTTAACGTAATCAAAATCAGTGAAGTGGAATATGTAGGTCAGTGACAACTGTGTACAAGTTTATGTGATCCTACATTTTATAGTTGAGTCTACTAAATATATTGTCCAAAAATAAATGTTTAAGCCTGCAACTCACCATTATCAGATTAAAAAGTCTTAAATAAAACCACAAGTTTTTTTTCTCAAAGGTAACTACATGTAATTATCCTAAAATGTATGTATTTACCTTTGACGGCCATCCTTCATTTTTCTGAAAAACTGCTGCTAATAACCTGCTGTTAAAGGATGACCATGAGACCTACAATTGATGAGAAATATAACAAAAATTAAATATTAAGTAAATTTATATAATATAGGATTTAATAAGTGATATTTTATATAACTTGTTATCAATTTTGGTTGTTCAATATCAAAATAATGAAAATAATGATAAAAAAAATCCATTTCTTTTAATAAAATAACTATAATTCCACTCACATTGAAACTGAGAAAAAAATCATATTCCATATAATAACAAGAGCATTGCTAAGTATGGCATCCTATCACCATAGAAGACTGTTGCTTTCACATGGGTGTTTAGAATCTACAATGTCCACTTTCACCTTGGCATTTGGGAATATCTTTTCTATTAATAAAGTTAAAGCCTAAATTCTTTAAATTTACCTGTATTACTTTCATGGTTTAACCAGTACCAAACATTTGCCATTCTGCAACAAAACTAGCTTCAACCTAATGAAAAAAGTAGTAACAAATATATATAAATAAAAGTGCATGCAGTGTTCAAATACTATAGCATGTATAGCTAAAACATATTACATTTAAAATTAACTGGAAACTCAGGCTGTTAACAATGAAATTTTTAATAATAATGTATAAAGGCTTTCAAAACCTAATAGGTTTCATTAAATTTGTTGAAATTATCCATTAATATAGATTTCATTTAATAAATACAAATGTAACTAATTCTAGTTCGATATTTTTGTTAAAGCAAATTCTGTCATGTTCTATACATGAAAGTCTTCAAGTATATATCACAATGCTTTACCACAAAATGATTTGAAATATTGACCCTAAACTTGAAATTATTACCAAGATCTGTTAATTCATTTTTATGACTGCTTGAGGGCAAATATGAATATAACTATGGTCCTCATTATAGTTTATATCTACTTTGGAAAATTATCAAAAAAATACTTTGAAATTATACAACTAAAGGTTTAATTACCATCCAATAACTCATTAAATTAACCATGTTTAATACTGTTTCTTCTTTTAAATTTATTTACCGGATTCTTATATTTTCTATCCAGTTTCATTCTCCTTTTACTTTAAGTATGGTTGATGAATTCACAGAAAGTACATTCAATCCATTAAGGAAATTGTTGAAATGTGTGGCACATATTCCTGTATGTATCATTCCTGAAAAAATATGTTATAAAATGTCAGTCTGCACATGTATTGGTTAATTTCGATAAACTATAAACTATTTAGACTTGAGTTCATAATTTTATTTGGAATATACAATTGATTTATTCAATTTATATTTATATAATATGATTGTGAATTCATGTTTACCTTTATTGTTATAGATCACAGACTCAATTAATTTCTAATAATGTGGAATGAGGGTGGGCGTCCTTTCTGAATTTTCTTTTTTGCCTTTATGCAATATCCTGCATTTTACACATCATTCTAGGTGTTTTTAAATAACTAAATATGTAAGGTATCAGACCGCTTGGTCTCTGATAACATGCAAAAGATGACTTAATATGAAAATTCTGAATATAAAATAAAGAAAACTAATATTTTGAGTTTGTAAAACATTATTTTTGTAAATGAATCATTGTGACTGTATTTGTTTACTTTTTCAATTCTAATTTCATTGATGGTTAATTGCTACCAAATAAGTAGTTGCAACATAATCCTCCCTTTTTGGATGCAAAACTAAAAAGCCACTTATGTATAGATGTCTTTGTGTTCATTGCAAAAATGATAAATAACTTCCAGGGGCAAAATTCCAGAAAAGTTACTTAGTCCAGCTTCATAAAAAATTTGGGCAGCACTTCCCCTCAAAATAAAGCTTTTTACCCTCAAACCACATAAACCCCAGACCCTAATAGAGGGGAATTGACGAAAGAAAAAGAGAGGTGTGAGGCAGGTTCATTTTCAAATTGAATACATTTCCTGAAAGTGTGAAGTTTAAAAGCAAATTTGTCCTTTTTACATATGAACATTTTTTTTAATATCAGAGAACAGAAGTCGAATGGGGAAATACAAAAAGCACAGCATTAAGATATTTTTGTATCGGAAGTTTGTTTTTGCTATCTATGATGAGCCACGATAATATGACGGAAATACTCCGGAACATCACCAACAAATTGAAGTGAGGGGGAGTGGGGTCTGTAAGCAAAAGCAAAGTGTTTCAAAATAGGATATACCTTCACTATCTGATAAGAGTAAACATATTTTATTTTATATTTTAGTGATGTGTCTGTAATTATAATTACAGAAGTAAACCTAATAGATATAAGAAGATGTGGTATGAGTGCCAATGAGACAACTCTCCATCCAAGTCACAATTTTTAAAAGTAAACCATAAGTACCGTAACGGTCTTCAATACGGAACTTTGGCCAAACACAGAACAACAAACTATACAGGGGCTAAAAATCAAGTGTACAATCATTAAAACGGGAAAACCAACTATTTAATCCCATCTTACAATGACAGTTAGTTAATATTAATAGGAGCAAGAAAAAAGTAAAATTAAAATTGAAAAACTAAGAAAATAGAAAACAAAACATGTCCCTTCTGCATGAGATGTCATTCAAGGGCGAAAATCGGCAGTATAAAGACGATTTTTTTTAGTGACTTATAATAAAAAATAACAGATACAATAACAGTCTGACAATGATTTTTGTTGTGTGTGCCTGCACTCAAAATACCTAAATAGATATAGGAAGATGTGGTGTGAGTGCCAATGAGACAACTCTCCATCCAAATAACAATTTTAAAAAAGTAAACCATTATAGGTCTATGTACGGCCTTCAACACGGAGCCTTGGCTCACACCGAACAACAAGCTACATAGTCTATATACTCATATAGTCCAGTCCGTTAATAATCAAACAAGTGTAATATTCATCTGGTCCGACCATACGTAAATTCTCGGAACATATGAGGTATACGCATATGGTCTTGCTAAAATTGAGAATTGAAATGGGGAATATGTCACAGTGACAAACAACCCGTCCAAAGAGTAGACAACAGCAGATGACCATATACGCGTATGGTCCAAATACTCATATGGTCCGGACACCATATAAGACTTAGTGAGCCCATAGCAAGAATAAAGGGTGAACAGATTCCCCGCTCAAAGAAAGGAAATTGTCAAACGCATTGGCTACTAAAGTGAACATCTATAACAGACATTTATACATAGGTTGAGAAACTCTTCTTACAAAATATAAATGAATGGACACACGAACACTAGAATCGGTAGTTCTTTTTAGTAATATGATGTAGCATTGGGAAGCAATCTTATCCCAACTATATATCCAGTAAGCAAAAATTGACTTAACTCCAATGATCGAGACATAACTTTTCATCTTCTTGAATATTGTTTGCCATAATCTTACTAATATGATATGTGTTGAGCTCTTTTTTAATTGTTATTACAAAATACTTTCCACTAAAGTTTAATGTTGTATGAAAAAGTATTTTCCTGTAATATATATATGTTGACAGACATAAGCTTATCATGCTTATTGTACGATGATTGTCTAACGTCCATTGGCAAATATTGCACATTTTTTGGTATCTTTCGACTCTCCTTTGCAAACATTTTATCTTTCATGGAATTTGAGTGTTTTGAATTTGATAGCCGATAATAAGAAGTCTTTGTTTAATATATATATATATATATAGCGGGACGGCTGCAGTGCAGGCGATTTGGTGTCACGATATCACAGTAGCATGGGTTCGAATCCCGGCGAGGGAAGAACCAAAAATTTGCGAAAGCAAATTTACAGATCTAACATTGTTGGGTTGATGTTTAGACGAGTTGTATATACATTATGTACACAGCCATGTATCACCATCATTGATGGCGATCTGATGGATACATCTGTTGTAGAGTTGTCACTGACTCAGACGTACTTATAAATATAATTATTTTCTGTGACTGTATATTACATTAATTTGTAGGATCCTTTACTATAGATAATTTAGCTGATCTGTAACAATAACATCTTCATGCCTTATATATCATGTACTGCAGTACGCCGCTAGATTAAAACTGACGTGGAAAGGTAACACACGGCCAGCGAAAGCTCTTTTTTTGAGAGCCCAGGTGGTCGTGTGGTCTAGCGGGACGGCTGCAGTGCAGGCGATTTGGTGTCACGATATCACAGTAGCATGGGTTCGAATCCCGGCGAGGGAAGAACCAAAAATTTGCGAAAGCAAATTTACAGATCTAACATTGTTGGGTTGATGTTTAGACGAGTTGTATATACATTATGTACACAGCCATGTATCACCATCATTGATGGCGATCCGATGGATACATCTGTTGTAGAGTTGTCACTGACTCAGACGTACTTATAAATATAATTATTTTCTGTGACTGTATATTACATTACTTTGTAGGATCCTTTACTATAGATAATTTAGCTGATCTGTAACAATAACATCTTCATGCCTTATATATCATGTACTGCAGTACGCCGCTAGATTAAAACTGACGTGGAAAGGTAACACACGGCCAGCGAAAGCTCTTTTTTTGAGAGCCCAGGTGGTCGTGTGGTCTAGCGGGACGGCTGCAGTTCAGGCGATTTGGTGTCACGATATCACAGTAGCATGGGTTCGAATCCCGGCGAGGGAAGAACCAAACATTTGCGAAAGCAAATTTACAGATCTAACATTGTTGGGTTGATGTTTAGACGAGTTGTATATATATATATATATATAAGTACATCAACATTATAATGGGTCCTTCAAAAACATGTATTTTCTGGTGTTAATTTAGTACAACTCGATACAAATTCTACGTATTTTGTTTTTGATAATTGATGAAATCGTCGCATTTTAACATTCGTGAAATTGCTTGGCTGATGGGTGCTTTCTTTGACGTCTGCATTTCTATCAAATATGGCATGCCAAGTTTTAGATAATTATTACGGTTGATGAAATAAATTTAGAACCGTAACAATAACATACATTGGTGACTACTAAAACTTAAAAATTGAACTTTGTCGACTAAAAGATGCACACCCTGCCTTCAGCTTTCAAACAAACAATAAAAAATAGCAAAGGAATACATCGTGTATTTGCATGGGTTGTTTGTCTAATGATGATGATGATGGATGAATGCTTAATGTTCAGCGCGGGACATGAGATACTTTTGAAGACTAGAACATGTTAATGATATATGAATATTAACCCTACTTTGTACCAGACTGACAGCCTGAGCCTGATTTTTGACATGTTTGTACACAAGGTAACAGTGCTCAGAACGACATATCACACCTTCTCAGACCCTATTATGCCAATGAGCTGACTAGCCTATCCTTTCATCCATTAATGTCGAGTGATTAGCGGAATCGCACCAAATACCAATTTAAAAGTCTTTGGTTTGACCCGGCTGGGTCAAATAAAAATGACGTTTTTTTTTAGTGTCTTTTAAGTTTTATCTGTAACGATCATTACTTGCATAACGTTAGAACATTACATGGTGAAATGTATATGTTAAAACCTACATGTAAATACTACGGGGATGCTGCATGCTCTTGGTGCATTTTATATATATCATGTCTTACTTAGACCTTGGATGCTTTACCGGAAGTATCTTCAGGAATCACAAAACTTTCCAATCATTGATTTCATCAATATATCTTTGATTTTTTAACACTGAACACTGCTTTCCCTAGTAAAAAGTCCCAATCCCCTAACCACACAGGGGTATACGACTTTTGTTAAAAAAATCCCTGTCTATCTGACTTAAATTTCACAAATTCTGAGTAACAGGTGCTTGCCTTTGTATATCGTTTCAGTTGAGAAATATGAGACTTTTTATTCACTATAAATTATACTTAATCACTGACATAAAACACTTACTAAAGTCAATTTTCATTATACATATGTGTAGCCTGTTGGTATAGATATGATCGAGTTGTCTCATTGTATCCTTCTTTGACTCATAGTTTTTACTAAAGAAAATAAATTTATGATAGCATAAAACTTCGAAAAATATTATTATCGTACGGTGCGAAGTATCTGTGGGCAGAATTAAAATGTACCTGTGTTAGCAGTAGGATAAAGGGCGTTATAAGTTATAGATAATGCATATTTTACGGGTTTTCTTGTCGTAGAACACATCGAAGGGTGGCAGGATTGATCAAATGAAAGACCGACAGTAGGGAGGTCTTTCTTTGGGTAATCCTTACACCCCGAGATGTGTTCTACGACAAGAAAAACCTTAAAATATGCATTATCTGACTTGTATACCGTAAAAAAATATTATTGTCTGCAAAGATTTGCAGAATTAGCATCCTTTTTCACCGACCAAACTGAAGTGCGATATTCCTTTCTGATGCGTTCAGGTTTTAAATCGCCATACGGCTCATTTAGAATGTGAAATAAAAGTCACTAATTAATCTAGATATAAACGTTAGAAATCATTAACCAAACACAATAAAATATTACTGTAACTGCATGAAGAAAGCCACAAATGAATTGTTACCACCCGATAACGGTGTATGAAAAATACAAGTCACATTGTAAGTAGTTTAATGTACCTACTTAGTTTATGGAAGGGGATGCTATGCTTTTTTTGTTTCTGTTTGTAATGGCATTTTTATCGCGGAAAAGTGATTATTTTTCAACGATTTATAACAAATGAACTATTCCGAATAATTTTCTTTTGAATGGCAATACATTTTTTTTTTAAAACAGAGAATTAAAATTTATTTCTAAACTCCCGCGATTCCATTGTGCGGTACGTGGCTGTTATTCAATAGAATATAAAAATATTTTATCAGTTGATCATTTGATAGAGTAAAAGGTATGTATAGATGTAAAAAGTTAAGAACTGACACAAATGTATCACGAAATCGAGATACATGTACATGTACACGTAACACGAAAATGAATATCAATACATGCAGGTCAAACACAATATGATTTCGTATTCAGTGTGAAACAATAAGATTTTTAAAATCCTACACACGAATGAGTTAAATCTTGCTTGTTTTAAAAGTGCTATGAAAAGTTTTACATTAAAATTCATCTCACATATATGATAAAGGATCGAAAAATAGACAAAACATTACATTATTTGTTTCTAAAGTTAAAATGCGCGTCAATGACGAATTTTTGTTAAACCTGTCAAAAATGGAACTTTAAAAATTCCCCAATTGGCAACAACAAACTACTAGCAATGTAGTATTAAACGAATTAAATGTTGGAGTAAATTTTTATCAAGGAAAATAGTGACCTCACACAGATCATTATTGTATGCCTTGAAGCATATTTCATTGAAACATGGTATCGTCCGGGTTGATTCTCCGAAAGCATGACCTATCGGTCTGAAAGCCTATAACTCCTTATGGGTATATAAAATGTTTGAACTTCGAAAAACAGTAAAATTAGTTAAGACTTGCTTCGGCAATAACTTATGGCCTGTACATTTATGCTGTGGTAAGATTTCTTATTAAAACAAATACTGGTTCGCCATAATTTGTTAAAGGATACCGCACAATAACGAGTCCGTGTTTACAATCAGAACTACTCAGAAAGTGATAACATACAACATACCAATTTCTTTCTGTTATCAGATTACCATTGTATGTAGTCCACCGATCATTCGCCTTGTCTTGTCTAATCCCTTTCCAATTGTTTGTCAACTCAAATCCTAACAGTTTTGTGTGTCTTTTTTAAATCTAAGACAATTTCAGAGGTGATCTTTGTTAAAATCACATAGGGATGAATACCTCTAAAACGTCGCATTTTCCAAGCCTAAATCATTTTTTGTAATTACTACAGCAGCCATATTGGATGTTTCATTCATATAATTAAAATTTAATACACCGTCATATGGATTAAATCTAACAATAGGTTTATTATAGTTCGTTGCTGTGTGTGTTACAATTTAACGTTGCGTCGTTTGTTTTCTCTTATTTTTTAGTGTAAATTGACATTGCGATAAGACGTGTCACGGTACTTGTCTATCCCAAATTCTTGTATTTGGTTTTGATGTTATATTTGTTATTCTCGTGGGATTTTGTCTGATGCTTGGTCCATTTCTGTGTGTGTTGCATTGTGGTGTTGTGTCGTTGTTCTCTTGTATTTATGCGTTTCCCTCAGTTTTAGTTTGTTACCCCGATTTTGTTTTTTGTCCATGGATTTATGAGTTTGAACAGCGGTATACTACTGTTGCCTTTATTTAGCATTTGTAACAACGCATTTAATTTAAAGACAGGTTGAACAAAACTCTAATCATATGATTATACTAAATCGAATGTTTAAGAAATGTTCGTACTAACAACAAGTTGAACAACAGATTCCTGATTAGAAGTCAAATGTTTCGGTATCGAAATGAGTATGATATATTTTCCTACCATTTCCTGGTGATAAATAAAGAAACTACCTAGGAAGTAAAGTCCTTACTCTCTTAGATAAATTTGACTCTACATAAACAGGTTTTTACTTAAGGTCTTCATTAGTCATATAGTTCTCCTGTTTCTTTGAATTGAAACATCCTGGTTTCTATTAAACGTTCCTCATGTATGTTAATAGCTCTGACCGCAAGATCACTTGACAAAAATGGACGAAAAATTTCATTTAGTTGCCTAATTCCATATTACGTCTTAAGATAAAGAAAGTGTGTTTAGAACACTTCGGCCTCATCCCTATGACATTTACTAACCCTCTATGGATCCGTTAGGGGTCAGTAGCAAACCATATAACACATAGTAATGCCATAATCTGTGATATATTTGTAACATGAAATCTGCTTTTCTTTCTAGATTATGAGTGTCCTGCCGGATTTGTAAAATGTAAAGACGGACTGCAGTGTATTCGTGCTTTTTCCATGTGTTCTGGAGATGTTTTTGATTTGGGTTCAGAGTGTAAAGATGGTTCCGATAATGATACAGATCATTGCTCAGGTATAAATTTGTGAATTATTTAAAATGATTCAACTTAGAAATCAAAAGTTATATGGTATAAAACGTTTCAGACTGGTTCTCTTTGAAAAAGATGAAAAGGAGAAAATGTTCTTTCGAAAAAGTATCCTTTGTCAACAAAAGTCTCGATAAAATAAACTGGGACAATTTGCATCTTTAAAATTCCAGAAACAAAAAAACAAACGCAATGTTAGCTGTATATGATGTGACAGTGTGCATGTAAATATTTCACGGAATGAAAAGAAAAAATGAATATTGTCGCTGAATTCAAGCTTTTAGAATATATCCTTTCTATTAAATTTTATCTTACTCATTTTTTTCTAATTTGGAGAAAAAGAAATTATAAGCAGTTTAAGGTATAATAACATTTATGCTATCTTTAATATCCGAGTTCAACTATAGTTTGTACTGACTCATTGTAACTGTATTTTGTCTGGTTTGTTGTGCTGCCCCATTTTGGTGTCAAGACTCCTGGATTTTCAAATCTGGAATAAAAAAATGTTAGCATTTATTTTTAAAAGAGTGATATATAACGCTTTGTTAACTGTGCATTCAAATGAGTCGTTTACTATTTGAAGAATCTCAAACATTAGTTTGTATTGGTAATACACGTTGTAAGAATTGTTTAATTAATTCATACAGTGGATGCAATTTGGTGTTGCATCGCCAGGCCCTCATTTTGTATTTATTCATTTGCTAGACATATTCAAAGGTAGTATACACATAATCGATATTATGGATCGAATTTCATTAATTGAATATATTTGTTTTATTCACACTAAAGTGTATAAAATGATTCTGTTACCTGTCACTTAATGCGAATCTGAAATGCATGACTCTTCTGAACCTGTTTTTATGTCCCAAATTAGTAATTTGTCAAACAGGTATTTATTTCTTGATTTGATATTGTAGCTTACGAATGTCCCGTGTTTTCTGAAAAGTGTCCTAATGGTCATCAGTGTGTACATCAGTCAATGATTTGTTCAGGGGAACAGATGTGTGATGGCGAATCAGAAGATGAACAACAATATTGTAAAAGTAATTCATTAATTAACTTTTTTTATTAAGATACGTATGTTCTATCGTTACAAGTAAAAAGGCAAAATGCAGAGACTTCTTCACATTTCACTGTTGACAGAAACGAGCTATTCCAATTACTAGACATTCACTTATTCTTACTATAGATAATAAAACAGTTTAATAAGAAACCAATATGAAATGAGTACGAATGTATGTATTTCCTGTCTGGAATATAATAACTAATGCATAGCCCAATTGCTATTTTGACTGATGTTCAAATGAAGTGGCAGTCATTTCATAATAAAACAAACCTTATCCTGACTTGCTCCGAAAAGCGCAGTGACTTCCGGAAGTTGGATAGTATAGAAACATGTACTTCTGAGAGCTTCAATTTGATATCAAAACTACAATAATATATAATCGGACCCGAATAATGGTTGTACATGTACATTTAAAACAGAATCAATCTTGCTATATTAATTTTTTCTGCACTTAAATTTCATTGTATCATATATTTTTAACAACTATTTAATTTCTATTAAATCACCATTTCCACCTATGTTTTGTCTTCGGTCTCTTATCTTGAAAACTATTATAGAAAGATAGGCACTTTAGATAGCAAACGTGATCAACAAGACTATTGTCTCATTGGCAGTCATACAACATCTTCGTATTTTTTATATGTCTACAAATAAATCAACAAAGCCAAAATCGTTAGTCCACTCATTATTGAAATTATTGTTTGTTAATGACTAGGTTGATTAATACTGTAAGGTTTTGACTATTGTCTTACAAATTTTAAAAATATATTTAGACTTTTCATATAGCAAAAACGACCAACAGGAAAAAATCCGCATCTACCTATTAGGTAGACTCATAGGATTGATTGTCCCTAATTGACAAGTGTTTAATTCTTTTTTTTTTAATCAGCAATACAAGATCAACATTTAAGATGATCTTGTTTTTCTAGTACATAGACCCAGGCTAGCGACACAGGCTCTTCGAAGCAACTCGAATATAATAACTTTTTAAGATTAACACATTTGTTGTGTTTCTCTCATTGTAAATATCTATTAAAAAGATGACGTTATTGTATTCCACATCTTAATGCCAAACACTTGTTTGTAATTGAAAGTTTTAGTTGCAATTTGTTTGGTATACAAAATAATAGGTACAGACTGATATTAATTATATTATCGATTTATGGTGAAAGATGATGGCATCGAGACTGAAGTTTTGAAAGGGGTAATGATTAAAGCTTCGTGCGAATGTGATGAATACCAAACGGCTTTTGTATAAATGACAGAAGGTCATTAATAGAGACATCATTGAGAGTAGATGATGCATAATGGCGATGACCATGACTGCATCTACGTTGAGGAGTAAAGTTGAAAATAATCTTCACATTCACTGAGTTACAGAAATCACTAGATAAAAAACATATACCACAGTTTCCAGTTGTCGAATCCTGTAGTCTTCTTTTTGTCTACGGAGAGGATTTGCAAAATGAGGATTGTCAGTGATGTGGTATATTTATTCGATGATGCGACCTTGCATAGCAAGGATTGAATGATTAGGCTGATTGAAATGTTGGTAAACCATTAGTTGTTTTGCATTTTTGTTTATTTCTGATCAGTGGCCGCCCGTACGTTTGTTAAAAAAGAGGGACGAAAGATACCAAAGGGACAGTCAAACTCATAAATCTAAAACAAACTGACAATGCCATGGCTAAAAATGAAAAAGACAAACAAACAACAGCACACACGACACAACATAGAAAACTAAAGAATAAACAACACGAACCCCAGCCTTCCTTTCGTTTGCCAAACATATACCCATCCCTAAAGGTAACAAACACTCTTATCCGTAGACGAGATTTGTTGATTTACAATTCAAATCATTGGAGCTCAGTACATTTGCTATTAAATTGAGCACCTGCTATTAAGTTTTGATAGGTATTACAGTATTTGGTTTTACATTTGGAAATGAAACAGTGTTGTTCAGAGTCATTAAAATCGAAAATGTAAGAGGTTTAAGATAACGTAATAAAATAGAGTATGTTAGGTATATTTTGGAAAAGACAAGCGTAATGGTTGGTCATCTACGGCTTGTTTTTTATTATTAGAGTTGCATGAATTATTCTGTTGTAAACATAGCGTCTGAATTACAATTATTTGTTTTCTACACATCGGCTTATCATTTCGCGGCACCTATCTTAGTTTTCAGTGGGATTTCTGAAAATTAAGTTTTCCGTGTTTTGTTTTGTAGACTGTTGTTTGTATTTGGTAATTGTTTCTTTTTTTATTGCTTTTTCAGTTTGTCTTCGACTTATAGGTTTGAATACCCCTTTTTCTCGTTTCGCATCTTCTGGATATGTCTTTTTTTGTTTGCCTGAAACATATATCTAACGATGAAACAGAAAATCATCCTCCTTATCTTATGATAACTGCACATTGACAAATTGAAAATGATTACATTGAATATTCATGTCGTTGTACAATTGCAGCACGCAGCTGTGGTGACATAATGTCGAAATGTGATAATGGATACCAATGTGTGCTCAATTTCAAGACATGTGATGGTGTTGCAGATTGTGCAGATAGTTCAGACGAAAATCCAGACTTATGTGTAGAGAGTAAGTTTATTTGAATCGACTGAATCAATGATTGACATTACATCAATAAAACAAATAAGAGCCGAAAGGTTTAAGTAATGAAAAAGATTTTTGAGGTTCAAAAAAGCCTAGGATAACTTTTTTTTCATTTATCAAACAATTCAAAGATAAGTTCCAATAACATATATTTTTATAATATAGTGTGTGTTGTGTTTGCCCAGCATATATTTAGGTTGTCTTCGATTCAAGCATATTTAGACATTTAGGGAATAGAAATTAATTTATAAACATGTTTCTATGAGATCATTTCTTTGTTTCAAGTAAACTACCACAAACAAAATGAAAATGTACTAACACAAAACATGTGACGAAATCAATGTTTTCTATATTAGTGTGAAAATCAGAAAACCCACTTAACCTTTCAGATCCAAGTAACATTTAGTTATGTATAAGTCACATTGGAAGTACAAGAACAGCATACAAACCTTTATTCTTTCAACTTGTTGGTTGCCACATTTCAAACTTAACATTTAAATCAGCTTTATCGACAAATGGAATACGAATATTGTTTCTAGTGCCGAGCCACTATTAACAAAAATGTTTTTGAAATGATGTATTGGTGTTTCGGTAAAAAATATTGTTAGTACTGAAACCTACTTAACTTACGTGTGTTCTTTGCTGTCATTGGTGCATACCCAAATATAGCTTAACCAGGCATACAACACATGTTGAATTGTAATGGGACATCAGTCAAAGGGTTTGAGATGCATAAGTATATTCTAATTTCTTTACATCTTTTTTAAAGATCGTATTTGTCCAGTTGGAATGGTGAAATGTGAAGATAAGGTTCAGTGTATTTATGAAATACAGTTTTGTAGTAAATATCCTGACTGCAAGGATAAATCGGATGAAAGCCCTGAGATTTGTACAAAAGGTAATAACATATCATTCATTATTTGAAAAAAAATGCTAGTTTTAGTACGCAGTACTAATAATTTTTACAAATTTTAATGGTTATTTTTAGCTGTCTATGTCATGATTTATATTTTGACAAGATGTTAGCAATACACATTATTACGTCCATGTCGGAAGAATTACAGAAATAGATATTGACCAAAGAAACTGTACACATATATCAGATACGCTCATGCTATTGTCTGTCCTCTTGGTTTAGAAATTTTATGTACGTAGAATCAATATACCAACTTCACCTTTATATGGGATATACTTTCCCAACCCATTCCGTATTCAAGAGCTTACAGCTGTTAGTCAGACTTTGTAAAACGTCATTAGTGTCTAAACAAAAAGTTGATGAACCAAGGTAATGTTAAAGAACGTTGAGTCCTTGTTAAACAAACAAAATAATCGATGGATTCAAAAACCTAGTTGATACATATTTTGTATCAAATTCACCAATAATATAATTATGATGGTCTTGAAATATAGATTATAGATACTGACGTTGTTTATCATCTGGAAAACGTGTTATAGTGAACTTTTTATTTATCTTTGTATACATTCTAATATAGTCCAATATAATATACTGTTGTCTTGGCTTTGTATTTAAACATCAAGCCTTTGTGTTATTGTGATGTGGACATTTTTATATAGTTGTGTTTTATTTATACTAAGGTACTCTGTCTACTAAGTGTATATATATATATTTATACTGCACTCGTTCTATTTGAGCAGTCAAAATACGTTGACTGTATATTTCTATGTCATATACAGTCACTGACCCGATATCACTTTTCCTCGTGAATATTTAAATAGAAATTGCCGAAATAATATTGAATTATTCATACGACCTCTTCAACCTGTTCTTGTTTCAAATGCATACAAAGTAGCGTGGAACGACTCAACATTGTTTCTTTTACAATTATTGGAAAAACATATTTAATTTGTTAATATTTTTTGTTTGCAACCTATAAATCATATGTTTTATGCTTATGGTTGATATTTAAGTCCATTCTCAAACGATTTCGTTCACCATCGAGTGTTGGTTTCAACATGTAAATGTAAATTTCATTGTGTTGTATATTTCTCCGCGAGCATGATGTGAGGCTTTTTTAAAGGGTATTTCCCCCAATATTTAAATCAAATAAATAACCTTAGCGCATTACACAAAAATTGAAAATGTTTTTTTTTTAGATTGCAGTATAAAGACAATATTTATAATAGTGCATTGACTTGACATATCAACGATTTAAAGATTCGGCCCGAAACGGGGAAATAGCTCGGCACAGTCTCGCATTTCCCCGTTTCTAAGCCTCATCCTTATATCGTTGATATGTCAAGTCAATGCACTATCATTGTCTATATACCGTTTAGTTTTTCTTTGTTAAACTTGTTATTTTATTCTATTGTGATTAAGATTGAAATACAATAATTGACTGTTGTGCCTCAAATTTTGACACTTTTACCCATTATTTCTGTTTGTTTTGCCAACACATCGTTGTCAATATAATATAATTATATTCAACTATCATTATGACATTGTCTAAACACTTAAACGAAGGTCAGGAAAATTACCACCACTTTTCATTTGGTTGATTTGATTTCACTTTTGATTTTGCCTTTTGATAAAGGATTTTCCGTTTCGATTTTTCGTTAGAGTTGGAGTCGAGTGCACCCGCACGAGCGGGGTTCGAACTCACAACCTCAGTGTTGACTGGCCAGTGATTACAGTAGTTACTACTTAGACCACTCGACCATAGGATGTCTGCACGTTAATTTATGCATACGAATGATGTCCTTGTACATTAAGTAAAAATCATCTATGTTATCATAAATGTTGGTATTAACCGTCCTGCTAAAGAAACAGATATAGAGACCTAGGAAAGGGCAGTGTTCATGACTAGTATTAGCTTTATTTAATATGAGTTCAGCAGGATAAATATCTCAAGTATACATACTGAAGTCAACATTAATGCTAACCAAAATAGCATCCAAATATATAAAAGTATTATTAAATTTTGTTTCGATGGTTCTATACTGATTTTAGCTCTACATTGTATATCGTAACAATACGGACACATGTCCGCAATAAGTGATGCACAGTAAGTCCCCATTGCAACTTCTCGATATACGATATACAGAATATCCATAACGAACAAAAATGGTATCTATTAAAAATGCAAGTGCAGTTAATGTATCAAAGCAGGTCAAATTAACCTAGTTCTTTCGATTGTTGTTACTAAAAATTACTAAAAGAGTTATGTAGGACTCAAATCTATGGTGGGTTCCAAATCTATGGCAGATTCCAAATCTATGGCAAATATGACGTTGACCATCCCAAATCTATGGCAGATTTTTTACAATCCTAATCTATGGCAAGTTTTGTAATTTCCTAATCTATAATAATGGCGGATTTTTGTTGTTTTCAAATCTATGGCAAATGTTGTGCAAATGGAAAACAATGCACTACATTATGAACGACGACGATAGGATGTCTACAAACATTTGTGAAATAATTTAAAATAATGTGCCCCGTAAAAATAAGCATTGTCTAATATGTGTAACCTGTTTAACCCGTTCGTTAAACCAACAAGTAATTCCCTTAACAAACAAGAAAGCAGTTTTAATATATATAAAAACAATAACAGTTAGGCTTCTCATTTAATATTTCTCTTTTTTTTTTAATAACGATTGAAATCAAATTGGTTTCCGGTAATCATATCTTTCACTTTATGATCTTTGCAAGCCGTATACGCTATAATATTTACTATAACTCCTTTTCTAAAATATCCAGTACTAAAGGTGGCCTTAGTCATCTTGGAAATCGGCCTGTACATAACATTTTGTTCCTCTTCCGGATATTCGGTGACATCTTCCTTTAAACCATCCGCAAATTGTTGTGTGAGTAAATACCTGTATATGGATTGGTGTTCAAATCTATGGGCTCTGCCATCGTTTGCAGCAGAGACGATGTAATATGGCGTTATTCAATGATCTTGAATTGTGTCATAATATGTTACTCTCCCCCGGAGAGTTACGCAATTTAAAAATCTGCCATAGATTTGGAGAAAACAAAAATCTGCCATAGATTTGGAGAAAATAGAAATCTGCCATAGATTTGAGTTGTTTGGCGTTTGTAACGTCACATTTACCATAGATTAGGAATCTGCCATAGATTTGGAACCCGCCATAGATTTGAATCCTACACTTATATATATATTATCATTCTGCATTTTTAAATACCCGTTTCATTAGGTGTGTGATTTTTTTCTTATTGAGATAATGAGGCAAAGTGGTATATAGGGTAGACAAATCAAAACTTTGAATAGATTTGAAGTCACCGATATGAGCATGCAATTTATCAAGTATTTTTAACGAATGTTTGACACTCCAAAAGTAATAAATTCCACTATTTTCAAAGGCTGTATTTGAACAATCTCTTACCAGGTTTTTTGTTTGTACCAAGTGTAAGTAAAATAGACAGTTTAGTAATGGAACAATGTCTTGAAGACGAAATAAATCTATATTTGTAAGGTGTTTTGTGCAGCGTTTTTAGTCATTGTCATTTTATTTTCGACATATGAGTTTGAATCTCCCTCTGGTGTCTTTCTGCTCTCTTTTTGAAGCCTGTACGTAGTTGAAACTTTCATATTATTCCGTTCTGCTTGAAAAGAGGTAGCTAAATGTTTATGTTTGTTACAGATGTCATTTTTTGAAAATGGAGTCAGATGGAATGTTGGTTAATATATGATTTTCTTTTGCTGAACCTCAATGAATAATTAACGTCAAACAATAATGATATTATTGGCACCCTTATCACCCGGGGCATCAATTAATTCCTTGACGACGTCTTTTAGCTTATATTTGATACCAGGAATGGGGCTATTATGGTTGTTGTAAGGAGTAATATGTTCTTCATGTTGAATACGACTACGTTCATTACTGAATTAAACAAAAAGAATCTAAGGACTTTACGTCAGCTTTTTCTTGTTTTATCTATTTCGTGCAGTAAGTGAAGAATGAATCGTGGATGATATTACGACACTCATTCCAATCGATAATTATTGGGGACGATATTTAGGTTCCTTGCTGAGGAATGATTTCAGCTCTCGGTCATGGACGATGTTAAGGTCTCCTGTTATAACATTGGAACAGGGGCCATAACTGTACTCGGAATTACTGCAATTTCATGACGTATGTGAATTGTATATTAAAATCTTTACGCTATTTTTACAGACAGAGCTTGCCCTACTGGAATGTCTAGATGTTCCGCAAATGACCCAAATTGCATATATGATAGTTGGTTCTGCAACAACCAACCAGATTGCGAAAACAGAGAGGATGAAAGTCCGAATAGTTGCCTTAATCGTAAGAAGATATTTAGATAAACACATGTGTACATAAAGATGTTAACTCGTGTATTTTTAATTAACGCCATGTAAAGCATTCCTTCAATCGAACTTATTAACTTTGTATGTGCAAAAAGAGGCCGATTTGTCGTATATCGACCGCATGTACTCACTTTGTTCATTTGTTCGTTTGGGTTAACTTGGAACAATAACAAGACTGGTGAATTTGAACTTTTCATTTTATATTTGCTCAAATGTGCGTTAAATATAAGTCGATGTTTCTTTTCATTTTTTTTTTCAAAATGAAATACATTATATGTAAAGTTTCTCAAATATATGAAAAATACAGTTTAAGGTTTATACTTCCCCTTTTTTAATTGACCTTGGGATTAGATTGTGTTGTTTAGACTTTTTCAACCCATCGTGTTCTTTGGACAATGCCTGTTCAAAGTAAACAATATAACAGTTAGTTTCTGTTGGTTGATGTTGACTTATGTTTGGTTTTGTCTGGTTTGATAGATTTCTTTCTGAGACTCCTGAAATTACCTGAGAGTTTGTTATTATTATTCATACTTGATTTATTAACATATTCAGTATTAACAATACATATCAGCTGGTACTGGTACTTTTTAAGTGTTTGCTTGTTCAGGACTAATTTTCTTACAACTATTTATTTGTGTACATGACACAAACAAAGTGTTCATACTATTACTTTAAAAATGATACGTAATGCAGTGTCCAAAAATGGAAGATCGTTGCATGTAATATATATATATATATATATATACATAAAGTCTCTGAATGATTGTATAATAAAAACTATAAAACAAATTCCCATACGTTTCGGCCATTACGGCCTTCTTCATTGGAATAAATTACAACATTGAAACAACAATTACATCACTTGGATACATTACGTTATAATAACTTTTATGACGTTCATTTGCCGCGTTTTTCGCTTTTTCAATATAAATATATTTATCATCGTTCATACATTGTGTTGAGTCCTTCAGGTTCTAGAGTTTTTAATTTTTTTATCCAAAAGGCTTCTTTAGTTTTTCTGTAAGTTTCTGTCCCAAATACTCTTTCTATGGCGGTAACTTTTAAATTTGTTATTGAATGATTGTTCTGAATGAAATGGTTGGCTACTGGATCTTCTGTTTTCTTTGTTCGTATTTTTGAAAAGTTCAATAGCATTCGTTGATATAGTGTATCACCCGTTTGTCCTACATATATAACTTTTTCACATTTTGTACAATTAATCGCATATATCACGCCTACGGTTTTACAATTTATTTGTCCCTGAATGGTATATTCTTTGCCGGTGTTGTCACAAAATACCTTGGTTTCATTTAAATGTGAGCATAGTGCACATTGTTTACCACATGGTCCACATCCATTAGTTTGCTTATAAAATAATAAATTATGCTTTTTGTGTACTAAGATGTCTTTTATGTTGTTATCACGTTTAAATGCCACGATAGGCGGATCGGGAAATATTTTCTTTAGTCTTTCGGATTGATGGAGAATTTTAAGATTTTTTCTAAGAATGGAATGTACATTTGGAAGCGCATTGGAAAAAGTAATTACTAAAGGTGCCTATCGTGGCATTTAAACGTGATAACAACATAAAAGACATCTTAGTACACAAAAAGCATAATTTATTATTTTATAAGCAAACTAATGGATGTGGACCATGTGGTAAACAATGTGCACTATGCTCACATTTAAATGAAACCAAGGTATTTTGTGACAACACCGGCAAAGAATATACCATTCAGGGACAAATAAATTGTAAAACCGTAGGCGTGATATATGCGATTAATTGTACAAAATGTGAAAAAGTTATATATGTAGGACAAACGGGTGATACACTATATCAACGAATGCTATTGAACTTTTCAAAAATACGAACAAAGAAAACAGAAGATCCAGTAGCCAACCATTTCATTCAGAACAATCATTCAATAACAAATTTAAAAGTTACCGCCATAGAAAGAGTATTTGGGACAGAAACTTACAGAAAAACTAAAGAAGCCTTTTGGATAAAAAAATTAAAAACTCTAGAACCTGAAGGACTCAACACAATGTATGAACGATGATAAATATATTTATATTGAAAAAGCGAAAAACGCGGCAAATGAACGTCATAAAAGTTATTATAACGTAATGTATCCAAGTGATGTAATTGTTGTTTCAATGTTGTAATTTATTCCAATGAAGAAGGCCGTAATGGCCGAAACGTATGGGAATTTGTTTTATAGTTTTTATTATATATATATATATATATATATATATATATATATATATATATATATATATATATATATATATATATATATATATGTATATATATGTGTATCCTATGTCTATACATGAATTTGGGGTCGATAATACTTTCAAATTTCGTTTTTAATTGTTCAAGTATAATGTTTCGTCGTAGTATACGTGTACAACGTTTCATCTAAAACCAAAGAATGGTTCAGAACACGAGATACTTTTTTCATCTGAAAATGTTAGATAATATTAAAATATATTGATAAGACATTGAAATAGATTCTTCTTAATTTATCTTTTCAGGTCTAAAAGGATCCATTGAATTGCCGTGGCTGACATAGCTAGCAGTCTCATTGAATTTTAAGTAAAAACACCTCACCATACGACAACAGATATAAAATTGAATTATGTGAATTAAACTACACGCCTTTATTGTATCTGTAAATAGTTAGAATGGCAATTTGGTTTGTACGAATCTTGAGATGTTATCATTATATAATAAACAAAATATGAAATATGTCATGGAATTGTTCAATTGCGACCGGTATAATTTGTATCGTTAGTCTTGTCATTGTCGTCTCCAGTCACTGTTAATAGGCCTTCATGACGATATAAGAATCAGCTGAAATTCAACACAATGGTACAACTGATCTACATGAACTATGAAAATTGAATGAGGATAAATAAAGGCAACAGTAGAATAACACTGTTCAAAACTCATAAATTCATGGACAAAAAACAAAATCGGGGTAACAAACTAAAACCGAGGGAAACGCATTAAATATAAGAGGAGAACAACGACACACCACTTAAATGTAACACACACAGAAAAGGACCAAGCATCAGACAAAACATTACGAGAATAACAAATATAACATCAAAACCAAATACATGAATTTTGGATAGACAAGTACCGTGACACGTCTTATCGCAATGTGAAATTACACTCAAAAATAAGAGAAAAAAAACGACGCAACGTTAAAATGTAACACAAACAGAAACGAACAATAATATAACAATAGCCATATTCCTGACATGGTACAGGACATTTTTAAAGGAAAAATGGTGGATTGAACCTGGTTTTGTGGCATGCCAAACCTCGCACTTTAATGGCAATGTTAAATATAACATTGAAATGACAACATAATATTACAGGACTACAATACAAATAAATAGGAGAACGTATTAGACAAAGAAACACATGATTAATGGATAACAAAAAGCATCCGGTTTAAAATTCAATACGCCAAAAACGCGTCTCGTCCACACAAGACTCATCAGTGACGCCCAGATATAAAAAATCGAAAGTGAAAACAAGTTCAAAGTTGTACAACACTGAAGATCAAAAGTTAAAAAAGGTTGTGTCAAATACGGCTATGCTTTTATGCTTGGGATAAGAACATCCTTATTATTTAGAACAATTAATGCTATTGCAAACAGTAATTTTTATCAAATGAATATAAAAGATATACATAATGGGACTGAAGTATTAACTAATTACAGAAAACAAACACGTATTCATAATGCAAAGGCCAACACAGAATAGACACACCCGACTCAGTCCAGGCCCAAACGCAATAAATGATAAAAATGACGTCACATACGATGGCGAAAAGGCACAAAAATTACGTAATATTTTAATTTATGATATTTCTGAAACAGCACAAAAATGACGTCACATATGAAAAACTATAACTCAAAAGTAAGATAGAATTAGGATTGATTTAAGATTATAATAGAACTAAATACTTATATTATATTTAAACACAATACATATTGCAATACTTATTAATAGCAATTAACTATATTATATATACATGTATGTCCAGTTTGTTATGAATCCAACTTCAAACGTAAATTATCGTACAGATTACGTTGAACAAAATTAAATCTAATAAATGAAGGCGGTTATTAATTTTTCTTTCCATAACACATAAGTATAATAGAAAAGACGTCAACACATTTGACAAAATCCGATGAGAATTACAAATATAACATTAAACATTTAAACTAAATACATGAAATTGGGATAGACAAGTACCGTAACACGTCTTATAGTAATGCAAATTCACACTCATCAAAACAGTCACAATCGGGAATAAGTCACGTTTGGTAATTAAATGATTAGACGACATAATGACAAACCACAATCTACCATGTGGTTAAAATGTCCTTAAAACGTTTATTTGAGGGAAATAAAGCTTTCTTTCAATTTCAAGATTTTTCTTTTCAGCAGTATAATTTCGGTGTTTTAGTTACCCAATTTGTAATTTACGCACATTTGTGACCAATGTTGGTCTCTTTGCAAGAGGGTAGGACAAACAAAATATGTGTACGCGAACACTTACTATGCTTATCCAATCAAAATTCAAAGACAATTATGATTTTAAATATGATTTTTCACAGTACTTGCGTAAAAAAAAAATGTCGAAATTTAGTGTCTGTATGTGTAAACAAGTGCTCTTGTTCAATGTAACATATTTCCCTGCAATCTTCAGTGTTTCTGTTATATTGTCTTTTGTGTAAGACTTTCAAATCTGTTTGTTAATATATTGATACGCATTTTTAATAATGAATCACTTCAAACCTGTGGTTATCGGATTTCTTATTGTCATACACACATTTCCTGGCTGACATTCAACAGAATTGAAACAAGCCCTTGCATATGTCGATGATAAAACGTATCATATACGTTTTTCTGCTATAAAGGGTATACAGTCGCCTCTTATAAGTCGATTACTAATTCAAATAGTTCATGTTCATGCTAGGTCCTATTTCAAGATTAGTGCAAAACCCTAGTAAATGAACTTTCGTCGGATTTGGCTTTGTTGATCTTATGATAATTAGAATATAACGATAACAATGTTCAGTGATTTCAAGATTTTAACATGGAATACAACAATAATAATGTTTTGAAGATATAAACATGGCAGTAAATCCATTACTGATAAACAAGGAAAAAACCCAGACACAGTCGAATTCCATAAGTTCAAGACAAATAGACAGTAACGAAAAATAAAATTACCTAAAAGATAAATAAAAATATCCATACAAAACTACAGTGAAAACTAAAAAGTTAAGCAACACTGCCTCATTAGACACCTTTCTTGAATTTGTGTCCTCGGGAAATCCTCAGTCCCATATATTATTATGATACCAACATGACCAATGGTGTTACTTATTGCACGTGAAAATGCGATGATTTTATAATTATCTACATTTAGATGAATAGAATGGTTCTGTGTCTACGACTTATATTTCGTCTTTAATTTCGATTCTCAAAAATCCATATAGGGTAATGTCGGCAATTTTCGACCACTTAACGGTAAATTCGATTAGGACTTCAGAGAAAAAAAAACAATGGTCATCTTGACGTTACAAGAAAACATCTTTACATATTGGCTATTGTTTTCGTCGAAGAAACAATACATAATTTAGAATTATAATTAATAATAATTTAAAGTTGCTCAGCGACTGATATTATTCAGGCAGTCCTTCAAACAAAAGTTTCTAAAAAATTCGAAAGACTTGTTTGAAGCGGATTTCAGAAGAAGAGATGAACGTCTACAACTGCTCGCACTGGGCGTGCGTATTTCAATCAATTGTCGTGATCTGTAGTGATAAGATCACACTAATGACTAGTTTGTGTGCTCTGTATGTGAATAACTATAGTGTTGTACGTGCTATTGTTTATTCAGTGTGCCCTACTTACTGTCCATAATTGATTGATAAAGAACACGAACTTGTGCATGTATCGAACTTCATTTTTTGAAATGGGGATCGGGCCGGGGCAGACTAGGTATACCATGGACATTATTTTTGTTTATTTTTTTATCAGCGGTATACCACTGTGGGCTTTTTTACATCTTCATACTGGTTTGTGAGATGTAGTGCAGGTAAAATGTGTATAAAATTGAAGAAGTATGTCAAAACCATGCTTTGACGGCATATGCAGTCGCATTACTTGGCTGATATATTGAAAACATACTGTATTTATGTTTGATTGACAATCACAACCACTTTTTTTTCGCTCTCTTCGTTTTATGATTTGCAAAGTTTTCCTTATCAAAGTAATGATCCAATTCATGTTAGAAAATTATTAAACTAAGCTTTGATGAAGTTTTTGCACAATATTTGAATTTCTCTTATTTTTATTCACTTGATAAAAAAATATCTTTATGCTTTTTTTTTGTGTAAATATTTCCCCATCTTTTTCTTTTTTATAAACGGTATATTATTATGAATATATTGAAGCAATATAATTTACATTATTCATATAAATACAAATATGGTAAGTCTATATTGAAGCGGGTAAAATATCTATACTTCAAAAAAACACGAGGTCTAATTTGTTTGCTGACGAATTCAACTTTATATATAACTAAAAATTACAACATTGTAGGCCTTTTTGTTTTGCACATAATTTATATTACCAATAATTAACCAGTTACGGTTCGAATCCGATACCGATACGAGTAGTGCATGCATATTACCTGTTACCTGAAACTAAGGTTTTAATGCCCTCAGGCAAGATTGGCCATAGAAGTATAAGGCTATTATTTAAGATAATTCTTATATTTCTTTTCAACTGTTTCTATGTCATACGTCCATGGCTTTTAAATATTTGATTAAGGTCATTCCAGAAAAGCAATTCGGACGCATGAAATTTATGAACGTGTTGTTTTCATTTGTTAATTATATACACTCAAATTTTAAAACATAATGATAAACTAAATAAATGTCGATAAAACGATTTAAACCTTTTAAGTTTAATAAGGATAACTTATACTAGATGACTGTTGTGAAAATATTTTAAATACATAATATTTAATTTGATTTAACGTAGCGTTGTTTAACGAAACAATGTATTTGTCTGTTATCATACGTATTATTTGAAAGACAATTTTGTTGTTTAGATTCATTTTTGGTATGATTTTTTTAGGAAAAAAGTCAGAACATATTAATTTTTATTTTCTTTAACGTTTACCTCTTTCGGATATAAAATTATTAACACAAGAATTTAAGAAATAAAAGAAACAATTTCAATTACATGTTGATCAAATTACAGTCAGTTGTATCATGTTGTTTGTGAACGGAAAAAATGTTCTTTTGATTCTTTATCAGCAAGATTTCTTTTTCTTTTTTTTCGAATCATTCCAAATATGATTTTCTATCAGGTACATTTAAAAAAAACTTGTCCTGCAAATAAAAACAAAATATATGCATCGATAGAGTTCATAGATATTTTGTGTATCTTTTACATTACGTACATACGACATTGGAAACAAGTAAATAAGAGATTCAGAAAAGAACTTCAATATTAACATGATGACATTACAACTTTGCCTGTTCACTTACTAAATTTATATAGCATGCAGTATTTGAACCAGGAAAACTTGGCTTCTACAATATATGATAGGAGCTAAGGTGCAAGTGCATTTACCTCAAAATGTTAACGTATGATTGAAATCTCGTTGTAAGTATATGAGGGAAAATAGATTTGGACGAAATAGCTTTACTATTATAAATTATATTGTAAATAATACAGTATTAAGAATAAAAAAAATCTAAGTTTAGTTGATGAAACAAACCGACACTTACATATTAATATGACGCGGAATTAGGGTCATAAACATCGAATTTAGCATAAGCTTAAATAATTTTAGCATATGCCATATTATAATTCAGCATATGCTAAAATGATTTTAGCATAAGCTTTATTGATTTAAGCTTAAGCTAAATTCATTTAAGCATAAGCTGAATTCATTTTTGCATAAGCTGAATTGTTTAGCGTATACATAAATGTTGGCGTGGAATCAAGGTCATAATTATTAAGACTAAAGTTTATTTTAGCATATACTTAATGATTTTAGCTTATGCTTAAATGAATTTAGCTGATGGTAAAATGATTTTAGCTTATGCTAAAATGATTTTAGCTTATGCTAAAATGAATTTAGCTTATGCTAAATGAATTTAGCTTATGCTAAAATGAATTTAGCTTATGCTAAAATGAATTTAGCTAATGCTAAAATGAATTTAGCTAATGCTAAAATGAATTTAGATTATGCTGAAATGAATTCAGCTTATGCTTAATTATTTTTTTTATCCAATCAAAATCTCGTTTTCTTAACTACTTTGATACTTTTCTCAAATTAATAAATGTTTTCCTTAATGTAAATACATATATAAAAAGTGGGGACTATGGCCCTCTGTCATCCCACTTAATCAGTCTTTTCTACCAATTAAGCCGATTTTGTATACAAATTTTGGTCTCACATGTTGGAAAATTTTCAAATTCTTGACACGTGTTTGTTGTTCAAATACAATTTCTATGTGTAATTGTGTCTACATTGTTTTCGACCTTTTAACCCTTAACGATGCTATAGATATACAATGTGTACATTTGTTGCCGATTGCATGAATGAAAACTTCACTACTGTGTGGTGTTAACAGGTCGAATACAATGTATACATTAAAATCGATGACAAGTTGAGATTGGAACAAATGATGTTTTTCAATCTTGTTCAATGATTTAGCACTATCAGAAATACAGGTCAATTTTTATTTGCAGCACAATCCCATTTGTAGCTTTTGAGTAGTTCAGTTTTTGATAGTACTTAACTTTTGCTAATTCTGGAGGGGTCATGCTGTGCCGCATCTCCGGGGACTTCGACCCACCCCATCGTATTTCGACCATCTGTATATTAATTTCAGATTTCAAAGTCACAATTTACCAAGATCAAATAAAACATAGTGACTAAAGAAAATCTCCAAAAACATGAAAAAAGAACATTTACAAAAGTATGCTAAATCGAAATAAGACAGCAACCATTTGATTTTCTGGCGGGGGTGAGTGGGAGGGGGGGGGGGGGGTGGAGCTATGGATCTTTTTCATTCCAGCTTTTGGAAGAAAAAAAATGTTTTTAAGATGAGAAAAAAATATTTGTTTCGTCCTCAGCATATGCTAAAATTGAGAGAAAAATTGCTTTCGTCTTGTCGCCAATATAATAGATTGTTAAAAAAAAACTCTTTCCGGAAGAAAAATCAATACCCTTTACCTCCCTCCCCCCCAAAAAAAATCAAATGGTTGCTGTTTTAGTCGCAAAATCACTCGAGAAGAATAAATGCATCCAAGCAAGCGGTGCATGAGAGAATAGCAAAATCGACTTCTCGGTCATTCACGAAAAGCTTTGGATCCCGTTGTTAACTGGGTAAATAGCCAAAAACGTTCCTATTATGTTGAGCGTAGCAATAATTTTTCCTTTTGAATCAAACACTGATCAATTGATTTGTTTAAAAACTGTGCAGAATGTTGTATTGATTAAAAAAAGATCAAGCGCAGTCTCTTTTTTCAGAAAAAAATATAACTGATACCTTAATTTTTTTTTAACAAGAGTGCCTGTGAGGCCAAGTAAATTTTCAGCTCTATTGCATTTGTACTTTAAGATCGACTGCTGTTTTCAATTTATGCATTCCCCTTTTTTAGCGATATAAAGGTGGGGGATAAATCGAGTCGAATTCAATTAAATGTACATTTTTTAGACAGTGAATCCTACTTAGAACTTACTATTACCTTCAACATGAAAACACTTTAAAACAAACCATATGCCATATAAGATATGGTGAGCTTCCCGGCATTTTATGGCTTTCATCTAGACTATTGGGATATAACATTTATAGCCAACCTTACGCCTTCAATAATGACAAAATGACAAAAACCCATACCGTATGGTCGGCTATATTTTGTTTTTTTTTACAAAAAAATCAAAAATAAGTCGACAGACATGAACCATCGACAACCACGGAACTATAGGCTTCTAACTTGGTACAGGCACATACAAAATATGCATGCAAATAGAGTTAAACATGTTTGTGATCTTGTAAAATGCTATAATTTACAATTTCCATTTAAATTTTTATGTTGTTTTCCTTCCTTTTTTTTTTTTTTTTTTTTGGGGGGGGGGGGGTTTCTCTTCAGTTTATCCCATAACTGACTGCTTATTCAAAAGTTTTAAATATTTGTTTACTATTGTTCTTATCTAATGTTTAAATACGATTTATAACATACGATTTTTTTTTGTCAGGCAAGGATAAAACTAAGAAAGATAAAAGTTTTCTTTAGGTGTTTTTGCTTCATTTAGACATGAAAAGGGAAAAACGACGGACGACTAAATTAAAGTGTTTGTTTTAAGATATTGTATTGAACTTGCGAATATATCTCACCCAAAATGTTTTGATAGGGACAGTGAAACCTAGTTTAATACGGTTGTATTCATTGAAGTTTGCATGCATAGTTCTTAATTAAAAGAAAAAAAACCAAGTAAAGCAAGATCTATTAATTAATTGGACTGAATAGACAAAACTAATTATTTTGCATTCGCATGTATCTTAATGTAGGAAAATTACCAAATCAGAAACAAAAGGAACATTTTAATACCGTATGAATATTGTGAAGGACCTTATGCATCTAGGACTGTTCCATTAGAAGTTCTTACATTGTAAACAAGCTGTTTAAAAATCTAATTGTTGAAAGAGTTTACTAACTGTTTTCTAAGGTCTGAGCTTTACGATTTTATTTCATGATTACTGACAGATCAAAAACATCAAGTATATATAGCATGAAGTTGTTGGCCATAATATTCATTGGTCAGTTATAGATGAGGTCTGTATTGGGGTTTTGATTGCCTATTTTATTAAATAAGAAATCGTTTTTTTGAAAAGTTGGCTAAAAAAATATAAATTTAACCCTGATTTTATAAAACTGTCATTTGGTGTTATTTATATAATTAGATGCTAACTATTTTTTTTATAAATATTTATATGATGTAATGCCATTAAATCGGTCCGTTTTCATGTCAATTTGGTAACTGTTAATGGTACATATCCGTCTGAGTACTGTTTAACTATCATTTAAGTTTAACATATTTAGACCCATCCAGTTCAGGGGAATTAGGTTTTTGAAAGTGCTTCTTTATGTACTTTTGTTATATTTTGACAGTTTGTAAGTCAGAAAAAGTTCAATGATTTAGTTAATATTGAAATTAAAAGACCTCCTCACAAAAAAGGCTGTTTAAATCCCCTCGCCCTTACTTAAGGCAGAAGCTTAGTACATAATACATGACATGTAATGTTGTACTGCTATTCTCTAATATTATCATTACCTCAGTATGCAACGTACAGCTATTAAAATGTGTAACATAAATTTCTGATTTCTGATAATTTTCTGTATTTTCTATAGGCAAAATTTGGCATCAAATGTTTGTAAATAAACTCATCATAGATACCCTGATTGAAATTTTATATTTGCGCCAGACGCGCGTTTCGTATACAAAAGACTCATCACTGACGTTCGAATAAAAAAAATAACAGGATCAATGGCCTGTGCTATAGTGACACAAATGTGGCCCATTCGAAGCGGTATATATCCGAGATTGCCAACCTTACACATTTCTCTTACTTCGGACTGTATCATCAGAGAAATAATTTACACTTTCTACCGTCTAAATAAGAGACCGGTTAGATTTTTAAGACACATATCAAGCTTAGCCCAACTAGTTACAATCGTACTGTTACTCTTTGCAAGTAACACCTCGGTGAAAAGCAGAATGTGGTTATTTATCGATCGATGATCATATGGACTAGATTTTAGTTCAACAACAAATAGAACATGTCCGTGATCATATATAACAGTCAAGCAAATACGTATATAAACTTTATAAACATCCGTTGCTTAAAGTGTGCAACACACAGGGAAATTTCACATTAGCGAAATGAAAGCGTTGTAGTAGATTAAGAAATGGTGTAATCAATAATTGTTTTATCTAAATAGGTGGTTCGACGGATTTTATTCCCGATGGAGAATGTAAACAATGTTCAGACGGTTCTAGCTGTGCTTATATATGTTAATTCTGTAATAAATATAATACTTGTGACAATGAAGAGGATGAAAACGAGGACATATGTAGAGGTACCAATGTAAAATGTTTAGCTGTAACTGGAAACTGTAATTTGCTTATAAAAAAATTGTTTAATTCGCCGTTTCAGAATCAACGGACTATGGGTAATCTCATTATTTATAAATTCATGAAAATAACGTTACGTCATTGGTTGAATGTTCATTGTTTAGAACGTTTTTACCAATCACAACGTTTTGGTGTTCGCTTTTTGGAAATATTACCCAGGATGCATTAGATTCTGAGACGGCAAATTGCTTATCCTCGTATTATGGGTTTTCGTGCTATCTATAAAGATCTGTGACGTCATAATTTCCACTGAAAAAGAATGCATAGTAGGAATTCATATGACGTACGAAAATGTATAAATCATATTTTGTATGAAAACAAGGCTTTTTTTTCTTTTTTCTTTCATTATTTTATACGTAATGGCCTTTAATAATTTTAAGAGATTCAACGAATCAGAGATTTCAACAAAATGACCTACAATTTAAAAAGACGACAAGCCTTTATTGTTTAACGAAGTTACTACTTGAAGCATCCGGTTCATTTAGAAAGTAACATAAACGAGCGGCCGCGTCTTGAACGTTAAATCATGCTAACTAAAAAAAATATCAGTCTTCACTGCATGTAATCTAAATATAACCGGTCAATTGGTGCTAAAACAAAATTCTGTAATCAAATATTCAAAACATAGTTTACTCATTTATTTTATTATTTGCCTGTTTTTATTTAGATTTGGAATGCCATAAAGGGTTTATGAAATGTTAAGACGGGATAGAGTGTGTTCCAGCATTTAATTTATGTGATTTCTACGCCTACTGTAAAGATACTTCTGATGACGATCCTGACATGTGCAAAAGTTGGTTTTCCTGTTTGAATGGTTTTACACGATTTATTTGTTTGGCCCTTTGTAGGTTGTTGTTCGGTGTGAGCCAAGGCTTCGTGTTAAAGACCTTGACCTATAATGGTTTACTTTTATAAATGTGTCTGGGATAGAGAGTTGTCTCATTGGCACTCATACCACATCTTACTATTAGTTTTACTGCAAAAGACACGCATTTTGTTAATGTGGTAGGCTCAATTTATTTAAAAAATACGACTGGTAGCAGGCTAGGCTTGAATTCGGGTTCAATTATTTTGTTGGACCCCTTGAACGAATGACTTTAAGACTGTACTTTTTTGGCTTCTCCTACAAGCATGATGCATTCATGAGTAAGAACAGTTATTGGTTTACTCGTCAAAAGACAAATGTATCTTTATAGTGGTTACGCTCTCTTTTTACCTAGCATGTGAAATGGGACTCGAAGTGTTGGGCATGTACTATAAGATATATATGGATTAATCATTATCATTTCATCATCCTTAATATATATATGTAATACTTGTTGCTTGATATAAGACATACAACAGTATCATCATCATCATCATCATAAGTAATATAGACTGAGGTTTATTCTCCGTCGTAAGTACTTATATAGCTTGAGGTTTCTTCGTCGTTAGTATTATAATTTGAGGCTTAATTCTTATCTGATATTTTAGGCAATTTATGTCGGGAACTTATTTTACGCATGTATATCTATGCTACATATAAATGCCCAAGTTAAAGCCAATAGAGATCATTGAAGTATGTTTATCAAATGATCATGTGAAAATTATAACAGTAAGAAAGGGATTGACTTGTGAGACTGAAACAAACATAAAAACAGCAATTTATAGTATTTCAAATAATAAACTCCTTGCACCTATTTGATAGTATCCATAGCTGCTGAACACCATCTTAAAAACAACTACAAGTAATAAATAGAGAATAATTATCCAGTTTATAATATTGAACAATTATGTGGTGCTGTAACACCATTGTCCTAGTATGGATGTGCCTGTCCAAAGTCAGGAACCTGTGATTCAGTGCTAAAACGTTTGTTGTTGTTTTTTCGTTCATTTTTTTTACATTAATTTGGCCGTTTGTTTTTCGTTTTATTTGTCTTACCATTTTCATGTTGTGCTATCTTATAGCTGACTATGAGATATGGGGCTTGCTCATTGTTGAAAGCCGTACGGTGGCCTATAGTTGTTAAAATTTCTGTGTCATTTGGTATCGTGTGAAGAGTTGTCGCATTGACAATCATACCACACCTTTGTTTTTGGTACATATCACCAGTGAAGTATAAGAAATTTAGAAAAGCAACACTACATGTCAGTATCACATTTTGAAAAATAAAAATTCAGAATGTAGTCTTAAACTTTTAAAATTCATGCTTTTAAAAAGTGTTTATCAAAGTCAAACCACAATGATTTAAGTTTTTTTCGAGTCACACAATTTGTAAATATGGCCGAATCCAAGATATTTGAAAGAGGGTGTAGTTCTCGATAATTGGATTTATGCTGACGATTATACGGTTACAATTTGTATAGATATTATGGAAAACATGAGACTTTAAACATTATCTAGCGATTGAAAGAGGGGAGTATGCCCTCTACCCCTGTATCCTCGAATTCACGATTAGGACAAAAAACCTCGTCCCATACATTAGTAAAGATAAAGACGGAAAAATACCATTTGATAAATATATCAATGATATGAATATCTGCCCACATCAAATTATCTTTAATTAAATTATAGAAAAATAATATTGATAAAATAGTCGAGTACACCTTTTACATTGGGGTGTGTTGGAATCTAATTTAAACTTAAACCTTGTAAAAACAAAAACAAAAAGACAACCTTCTCGCTTCAGAATTCATTATTTTAATGTGTTCATGCTAAATATTGTCTTGGTAGTTTTTAGAATTTATAATTTGAGATATACTAAAATATGGGTCAAGTTAAATGACAAGAAATGATGGGTGCATTTGATTTCAAGTTGCTAACTTACTTATTCCATTATAATATTTGTTTCAATAAAATCTTTCAAAGTTTAATAACAAAATTTTCAAAGATTGAAAAAAAAACAGTTGGGGTTGATTTTTGCATAAAGTATATACAAGCAAAAAATACGTGTTAAAAGAGCAAAACATTCATGCAGTGGATTATCCCCTCCGTCATGCTTCAGTGCAATAGGACGGAATACGATGAGTTAGGTCGGTTATGTCGAGTAAAGTCATTTTATTGGAAATCCCTATTAAGTCATTATAATGCTACTACTGCTGCAACAGTATTTAGTAATATTATTTTACAACATGATATCGTAATTGCATTACTGTAAGTCACATTACTGTTTCTACCTTTCCAACAGATCGAACGTGTCCAACTGATACAACGAAGTGTAGTAATGGTATTGCCTGTTTTTCGCAAAAAGATCGCTGTAATGATGAGAAATTTTGCAAAACTGGTGATGATGAAGATATAGAAATGTGCAAAGGTTGGTTTTAAAGCGCATAATCTAATTAAATTTACTGTAGTTTGTTTAAACACTGATTACTGTTAAGATAAGTTTTTTAACCTACTTGTGACAATGTAGTCGGAAACCCGGTTGAAATACAACAAAAGAATCCAAGCTCTTTGTTAGAGAAGGCGACAAATGTGTACTGTAATGTGTACTGTAGTGACAAAAAATTTAAAAGTTAATAGAAACAAACAAAATTACAATTGTCTTCTCAATTACGAGGTGTTTTATTTTAAAAACACCATTTGCATAAGTTTTCCATTTATCTAGTACATAGTTAAGTAGAACAATTAGATATCAAGTCGACGACATGGGTATCTTTCAAGTTGGATGAAAAAAATGCATAACCTCCGATTTAAAACATTTTTTTACCACGGACGGAAAACATATCAATGTATCAGTTCAGTAATTTTCGTGTCTGCCCTTCCATTATGTGACTCAAGAAAAAAATCCAAAAAAGGAGTAACAAAAGTATCGAAAGAGGAAAATCGAGTGCACTTTTTTATGTTAGGGCGTGTTTGAGTTGAATATTTTGTCTTAATATCGTACAAATCAAGAATATTTCATACATCGTCTTGCTTCAGATTCTATTATATTGATATATCAAAGCTACAGGTTGACTTTATAACATAAAACAATCACAGTACTAAAAGATGCAATATATGGGTCAAGTGAAATACCTATCTAATGAATCACAAAAACAGAGTAGGTGGGTTCGAATAGCTTTTTTTTTACTCTAAGTACTTGACGACAGTCTTTCAAGTTGGATGATGAAAATGCATATC
Source organism: Mytilus galloprovincialis (assembly GCF_965363235.1). Lineage (NCBI taxonomy): Eukaryota > Metazoa > Mollusca > Bivalvia > Mytilida > Mytilidae > Mytilus > Mytilus galloprovincialis. Next base: position 8,954,845 of record NC_134846.1, read on the forward strand.
TTCGAAAAATTATAATGTTTTGTGTGTAATAACTAGGGTTTATATTCTTCAACCACTAAAAAAATCTAGTCTGCCCTTCCACGGAATATTTAATTAGAATTTTTTTTAAATGTTTATTAATTTTCGAAAATTCCACCTGACAACCGATCAGACAATAGTTTTAAGTTGAATCAATGCAGACAAGATCATTAACTGATGCTCATTAGCTAGCTGATACATTTGTCTTTTAAAATACAACTGACATATAAGGGTCGTAATGGTGTAATGTGGATAAATTTATCGGTTTCAAAGAGCAAAATTGGTAGCGCGTCATCCCTACAATGGCTTCCATTTCTACGATTGTGAAAATTAACTGGTGTAATGGGGAGATAATTTTGAAGAAGTAGACTCCTGACGGTAAATATATGGCTTGGACATAAAACAAATCAATTGAGAAACTTTAACATGTTTAAACAGCCTAATGTATGAAAAAACAGATATGACAGATATGAACCAGATTAAAGCAAGCCGTTGTACCTTTAAAACTGTAAAACACTGGGACATCAATTTTGGAAATGAATTATCCTTCCCTAGTAGGAATTGGAGAAATGAGTTATCCTTCCCTAGTAAGAATTGAAGAAATGAGTTATCCTTCCCTAGTAAGAATTAGAGAAACACAAAATGGAGGGGAAAAGTGAAAATAATTTTTCACACAGCAAGTGAGCAACCCCAGAAAAAATTATGTCTGTGTAGCAACAAATAATAGAAAACTTTGAAGTGGCGCCACCCTGAATATCAAATTATCTTCCATTTAAAATCAAGTGGTTCTCTATACTTTGCAAGACTTCGATTGAATTTGTCTTACTTATTTTCAAACCTATTTGCCACTGAATATGTCAGAACTGCTTGTTTTCTTTTATATAATATTTTATGCATACTATTAGCATAAATTTACAAATCTATATTTAATAGAAAGGATTTAAATATGTTGAGATCCAGGATTTATTTAGCAAAAGATCAGTGATTTATATAGCAAGGTCTAGCTTTACACCAAAATTAATAGTCTGACATAGTCATAAATCACCTGGGGCTTGAAAAAAAAAATGGTTGATTAACAGGACCAAGGACAACTCATAACATATATATAGCACTCAGATAACCAACATATACACCATAAGACTACTCTTGGAAGTTTAAGCGACCAAATTTGCAGAGAGATTGGTATTACAAATTATTTATGAAGGTGGAACTGCACATATGTTGTCAGTCTTTTTTTTCCAGGAATATTCGACATTCTACATACAGTTGAAACCTAAAGAAGTGCGTCAAACACGCACAACTTGTTTTAATTTCGTCGGTTACTACAAAAGTCAAACGATTTCAACGGATATTGTCAATAAGATCAATTTATGTTGAGGTTTAATAATGTAAATACTCCAGCATCGTCAACTGTGAAAATAGTGTTGCGGTTCTTTGATGATTGTTTGGGTCGTCAGTGCGCTTGAATGTCATAGACAAATTATCGAAAACATAGCTACGAAATCTAAATTCAAAAAAGCGGGTTACCAGAGACGATATTTCTAAAAAAAATCAATTAGATAGAAAGCTATAGTTATTACCTAATAGAAAAGTGCTGCGCGCTTAATGAATATGAAACTGTAATCAAATTAGGAACGAAACTGTGTACAAATTTAATGTTTTATGCTGCCGGGTAAACTAAAAAATATTATTTTTATTTAATATGTTCACTTCTGGAAAATCGCGCAGCACTTTTAAGCAACAGGAAAGCACAATGATTCGTTTAAAAAAGAGTTTTTTGATTTTCATTTAGTGTAGTAACCCGGTTTTTATTTTGCCAATTTGGTTAAGGCATTTTACCCCTATGTGGAAGTCTCGTGACCTAGGCGATCCTGAACAAAATTTGGGTTTACTGAATCCTTACTACATGAATCTATAAATTCAACAACTAAGATTAATAAATTGTTGTTAAAACAATTCTTTTCTTGAAACATCATATGTTGCCCCTATTTACGTTTAAAAGTGCCTTAACCTACTTGCGTTATATTTGACATCACCATTTTCATGGAAAAAGAATGCATGTTAGAATCTTCAGTATGCATACTAAAGAAATTTATCCTCTGTTGAACTTACTTTAAATAAAGCTAATACTAACAATGACCACTGCCCTTTTCTCGATCTTGATATATATATATATCAATACATCAATATCAATATATATATAATACTAAAATTTATGATAAAAGAGATGATTTCTCATTTCCTATCGTTAATTATCCATTTTTAGATGGTGACGTTCTCTTGTCACCATCTTACGGTGTTTATATTTCTCAACTTATACAATTCGCTCGTGTATGTAACAATGTTTTAGATTTTAACGAGAGAAATTTATGTATTACTGAAAAATTATTACACCAGGGTTTTCGATATCACAAACTAGTCAAATATTTACTAAATGTTATCATCGGTATAAGGACATCATTTGTAAATATAGCTCAACATGCAGATTTCTTATACGTTCAGGTATTTCACATCCAATATTTTATGGAAATATTCTTTATAAACCTTTAAATAGAATAATTAAGAAGGGATATAGTTACGATACTGTTGTCAGGTCATTAAAGATTGCATATTTTGGCGTTATTATTGATTCACTTATAGGGTCTTTGCATCGGAACTAAACATATTTATGATTATTGAACTAGTTGTTGGCATGACACGGGTTATGTTCTTCTCATATATATGTTATGATGGTATGATACTAAACCCTCACGTGGATAATTATGTCTTATTTTCATATGATGGAAACATAATTGTTTAATCAGTTTAATTGAGGTCCGGAGCTGGCATGTCAGTTAACTGCTAGTAGTCAGATGTTATTTATGTATTATTATCATTTTGTTTATTTTCTTTGGTTACATTTTCTGACATCAGACTCAGACTTCTCTCGAACTGAATTTTAATGTGCGTATTGTTATGCGTTTACTTTTCTGCATTGGCTATAGGTATAGGGGGAGGGTTGAGATCTCACAAACATGTCTAACCGGGCCACATTTTTGCGCCTGTCCCAAGTCAGGAGCCTCTGGCCTTTGTTAGTCTTGTATTATTTTAACTTTTAGTTTCTTGTGTACAATTTGGAGTCTAGTATGGTGTTCATTATCACTGAACAAGTATATATTTTTTTAGGGGCCAGCTGAAGGACGCCTCCGGGTTCGAAAATTTCTCGTTGCATTGAAGACCTGTTAGTGACCTTCTGCTGTTGTCTGCTCTATGATCGGGTTGTTGTCTCTTTAGCACATTCCCCATTTCCATTCTCAGGGCTTTCAATCTCTCTCTTTCATCAATTTTACTGAATGGTTATATTGTATTGAGATATTGATCGAATCAACAAATTTTAACAAAATTACCTATAGTTCTGTAAAAAATCCGAAGACAGGCCTTAATACTTAATTGAAATTACTTCTTCAAGCATCTGAGTTTTTATTAGAAGGTAGCGTAACGTTAAATTATAGATGTAAGAAGATGTGATATGAGTGCTAATATGAAAAATCTTCATCCAAGTCGCAATATCTGAAAAAAAGGTTAAAGTACGATAGTTAATACATACTCGTTTGATTAATGTCAAACTTTACTGGATGCCATCTGAATATCCCTGGTCGATCGTATCAAAATCAATGTTCTGTACAGGATTCGATTGTTTATCGAAACCTGTTTTGTATCGATCTAATGAGTTCAGCCATTTTCAACGGCTTTTTACAGTGTGTTCTTATGTTGTGTTGTTACATCACTGTCCTTTTTAATAGGAATTGAGCGCTCACCAACATATATAACCCCGCTACACACTGTATGTGACTGTCTAAAATCAGGAGCATGCACGGTTCAGTATATGTAGTTGTTGCAGGTCCATGTCTGTCATATTTGTTTTTAAATTAATTTGTTTTTATTCTCAATTGAATGAGGCATATTTTTCATGGATGGGCATTTTATGTGGCATGACTTTTTCGTATTGTTGAAGGCTGTATTGGATTACATTCACTTTATTTGACATTTGGTGGATAATTGTCTGAGTGGCAATTATACCTCATCTCGTTCTTTTTATACTGGGTGCACATCCAATGCAAAAAATATCTCCCACAACAACAATACGTTTCGTCCCCGAGGGTATCACCAGCCCAGTAGTCGTGTTGACATGAATATCAATATGTGGTCATTTTTTATAAGTATCCTGTTTACAAAACTTTGAATTTTTCGAAAACTAAGGATGTTCTTATCCCAGGCATAAATTACCTTTATAGCCGTATTTGGAACAACTTTTTGGATTTTTCGATTCTCAATGCTCTTGAACTTTGTACTAGTTTGGCTTTAAATATATTTTGATATGAGCATCAGTGATGAGTCTTATGTAGACGAAACGCGTGTCTGGCGTACTAAATTATAATCCTGGTACTTTTGATAACTATAAACACAACTGGGTCGAAGCCACTGCTGGTGGACGTTTTGTCCCCGAGGGTATCACCAGCCTAGTAGTCAACACTTCGGAGTTGACATGAATATCAGTAATTTGGTAATTTTTATAAATTACCTGTTTACAAAACTTTGAATTTAAAAAAAAAACTACGGATTTTCTTTTTCCAGGCATAGATTACCTTTTTTGCCGTATTTGGCACAACTTTTTGGAATTTTTGCTTCTCAATGCCCTTCAATTTTGTACTAGTTTTGATTTAAAAATATGTTGATATGAGCGTAACTGATGAGTCTTATGTAGACAAAACGTGCGTCTGGCGTACTCAATTATAATCGTGGTACATTTGATAACTATCTATACCGTCAATTGTATGTGAATAGTGAATGAAGAAACACCAAGCCACAGAACTAGATCGATTACTACAAATAGAATTGAGTTCTTAGCCACACAATGACCATTGAAAGGCGATTTCTGGTACACCAGTCGCAAATGACCAATTCATCAGGAGACAAGTTCTAAAATTGTAAAGGTTTTTGATGTTGACTTAGAATCTGGTTCTGGTTCATATTAAGGTAAACAGAATTTCTTAGTTTATGAGTCATTTTTGTTTGTTTATATATCTGTATTTCCAAAAAATATATATAAATATAATACATGACCTATAATGGTTTTTATTGTACAAATTGTGACCTGGATGGAGAATTGTCCCATTGGCACTCATACCACATCTGTTTATATATATATATATATATATATATATATATATATATATATATATATATATATATATAACATATAATTTGACTACGATGATGAACGGTAAAATATTATCGTCGAATAAAGTAGCATTTACGGATCCGGAGTTGGATCAAAATACCTGGATCCGCGCCTGTGTAGCAATGTTTAAAAATATCACTGTACCGATTAAATCAATAATAAGTTCTACTTTTTTTAGAACGTTCCTTATTTAAATGTCTTAATTGTAGACTCTCGAATCTCAATTGTCAAAAATAGTCCTTTATCTAACATGTCTTGTAATACGTCCATGTTCACTGTACCAGAACACAATGTTGTTTGGGGCCACCTGAGTATCTCTTCCGGTTGCGGGAATGTCTTGCTGCGTTAAAGGCCTATTGGTGGTTGTTGGTCGGGTTGTTGTCTGTTTTACATTTTCCCAAATTTTCATTCTCAATTTTATCAATTTAACCGTGGGAAATATCTGAATGCTTTATTGTAGAATTTTGACGTGATATAAACGTTCTATTAAGAAACAAGAGTATGTTTCGTTCAATTCATAATTTTATAATTACGGATACTATAGAACATTTTCATCCGTGATGCATCTGCACTTTTGATACCATGACAACCACAACCACTACACTACTGTCCATATCAGTTATAGTCATTCTACGACTTATGATGTTGTTTTTTTTTAAAGTTGTAACAGTTGTTAATATTTCACTGTTGAATTTATTGTGTAACTGTTCAAAGCAAATATTGCAATATTTCCCGTTGAACATTTTGTTATGTCCCGCTGTGGTTAATTTATTATCTTAGTAATACTCCCTTGTCTCTCATCTCTTCCAAAAAAAATCGTAACCACCACTAGATACCTGCAATTTCACTAGGTACTGTTTAATACATATGTAAAACGTAACTTCATATACCTGTCAGATAAATCGGTAAGGCTTCCTAATATATTTTATTTACTGTAGCAATTGACACTTTTGAAAATTATCATAAAAACATCTTTTCATAAAAGAGGGACGAAGGATACCAAAGGGACAGTCAAACACATAAGCTAGTTGTGAAATCATTCATGCATGCAAAGTTATTTCCATAGTTTAACGAATCACATTAATCGGTCTTAATAATGATCAATATACTGTAAAACCAGCGGGATATACACACTGGTCAAACTAATTCCAAATTAAAACTGCTTATTCCCTAGGGTTTATTATATACGTAATGGACACTTATAGAATTTTTTTAATTGTTTTTGAGTTCTTTTTGGGGATAATTTTGTTTTTCCAGAATTAAATTTTTTTTTAACTTTTTAACCATGTTGATGTCTTAGTCTTGTGTAGACGAAACGCGCGTCTGGCGTACTAACTTATAATCCTGGTACCTTTGATAACTATTCAAATGTTTATTAGAGGTCATATACATCATCCTGATAGAATATAGTTTACAATTAAAAATATCATTAAACGGACGTTACAAAAAAGAAATAGCACACACACACGATCACAGTATTTTTACAGATTTAAACTGCAGTTATATAATGAATAGTCAAATCAACGTGATCAATTAATGGTTATAATTATTAGTTGTTTTACAATAATCCCAGGTTATTTCGATATCAATCTATGTTTTACATTTTTTATTCATAATTGTCAATTAAACTAATACCATTTTTTAAAAGTCATCGTAGATGACATTTGAATGTTTATTATTAATATAAAATTATATCTGAAAAGGCGGATAATGAAGGTAATTGGTATTTAAAGAGATAAGTATTTCAAACCAGGATAATCGACGGTTTTTGAAATGTCAGTACCTGGTTGTTAACATTTAAATACGTCTTCTACTCACTTTCTAATTTACAAGAGTATTCACCTCTCGTATGTAAGCTTCTATTCTACATAGTGTGAGTATACTTTATCATTTTTAAGTCAAACCATTTTTTAAAATTGTTTTTAAGTCTGCAGGATGTTAAGCAAACTTTAATTAATATCTAAATATCTAAATATAATCTGAGCGAAACATTTATAAAAATCAATTGACTTACTCCTACTTGTTTTTAAAAGTTTTATACAGTTTTGCCTTATATGGAACCGTTTGTATTACATAATATAAATGTAATTATTCTGTATAGATTATTGTCCAATGCGTTTAAATTAAGGATGTTCGCTGTTCTTGTTAGTGACTTTTGTCAGATATTTTGTCTCCTATAACTTAAATGATCAATTGCAATTTTAATTTTGCTTGATCATTTCTACTTTTCTTTCCATAAATTTATCAACAAATCCTGTTAATAGTCTTATTCGATAGGTCACATTCATGAAACGGAAGGGGGTTGTAGCTACGACGTAATTAACATATCCGATATCATTTGTGAAACGGTTATTACATAACGATCAACCACTTCGTGATAACGTCCGTTAAATTTACGTAGGGATGATTTCAACTTCACCATTTGGAACTCTTGGTTTAAGGATGTCTGCTTGTCATGTTTTGGAATTTTTGTCAGATTTTTGGAATCCTCTAGTTTTATCGATTTGAATGCCTTAAAAAAAATTCCCCATGAACCCCCATTTTTCTTTTTATAAATCTTTTACATGTATAATTATAAATCATTTGTTAAAGTCTTTATTTTTTTATAGTATTTAAGAACTTTAACTGGTCAATGATAAAGCTATGAAAAATCAAGAGAGAACATTTTCCCGCCAAAATTCCAATGGCTAATATATCGAAAACAAGCACATTGACCCCTATATTTTTTTTGCTTTTTTGATTCATCAATTTATTCCCTATCAATACATACTAGTTTTATGAAAAGTTATTTATTCTGAAACTGATCAGCGAACATCCTTAATAGCTTCCTTGTGAGCAGCTACCCCCCAACAAGAAAATCATGATAGAAAATGTAAGCATGGGAATATCGTATCTATTGGGAGATATAAATCCCGTATGCAAGGGCTTCTGGAATGTCGCTACTAAAAAATGGAAAGTTCACAATTGGAAAGCTAAAATCATCTCTTTTGTCGTAAAATTTTGTTTTCAACCGACCCTCATTATCAATTTCTAGATGTTAGTCAAAATATGAGAACGACTCAACTGTACATGTTGTATCCTTTATCTCTCGTTCGATGGGATGAATGCGTTCAACATAGTCACCAAATTTTGAATTATTTAGTGAAAGAACATCATCAATATAGCGGAAAGTAAAATTCAGAGGATATTGCTAACTTCTTATTTCACTTCCAAAGAAGTTCCTGTATGAAGTCAGCCTCATAATAATAAAGAAACAAGTCGGGGACAAGAGGGGCACAATTGGTTCAAATTATAATGCCGACAGTCTGTGGGAAAAACGTCCTCCGAACGTAACAAATATATTGTCAATCAAGAAATTAAGCATCTTGATAACGTCAGTTTCAGAGAATTTTTCGTTTGAATCAGATTGATCCTTAACAAAGTAGGACGTATCCTTCCCTAAGATACTTTTGATCTACGTTGGCTATTTTTTTATAAAACAAAGTAATACCAACTCTTTCAATTTGTCTTTTAGTTTGGAAGAAGGAATACTCGTGTTAGTGGAGAAAAGCCAAATGTTTTAATACTATTAAAATGGAGAAACGAACGGTCTAATCTATATAAAAACCAGAAACGAGAAACACGTATGAACTACATATATAGAGAACAACAACTGCACATCAGATCCATTACTTAGGACACGTGCAAACATTTGCAGCGGTATCAAACGTATAAATGGTACCAAACTTTCTCCCTGTTTTGAAAACAATAGTATAACATCACCACATAGAAAGACACACTATCAAATATCAATTGGAAGGCTTAACTCAATCAAAAACGCAAATTAACACACACTTGACGAATAAATTTGATATGTGATATCTGAAGGCAAATACATAGTTAATAAAATATTATAATGGATACATAATTAAGGTGAAAAGTAGATAAACAAGTTTACCTAATTATTAATTGATATTGTATTTTTACTATGTCAAAGATCAAATGTATTCGTTCAGTGTACTAGTATGTTCACTTGTGTGAATATGTCTTTTGTTTGAGTTAAGCCATTTCAATTGATATTTCATAGTGTATCTTTCTCTGTTGTGATGTTATTCTATTGTTTCGTACAAGGAGGCAGTTTGGAATTTTTCGAAACATTAAAACCCACTGGATTTATTTTCACCTGTCCTATGTCAGGATTATGATGTTTGGTACACACTGGTCAAACTAATTCCAAATTAAAACTGCTTATTCCCTAGGGTTTATTGTATACGTAATGGATATTATAGAATTCATTTAATTGTTTTGAGTTCTTTTTTTGGGGGATAATTTTGTTCATCCAAAATAAAAATTTTACCTTTTTAACCATTTTGACTTCTGAGTCTTATGTAGACGAAACGCGCATCTGGTGTACTAACTTATAATCCTGGTACCTATGATAACTATTCAAATGTTAATCAAAAGTCATAAGGGTTAGTCCGTTGCTGTGTGTGTTATATTTTGATGTTGTGTCGTTGTTCTCCTCTTATATGTAATGCGTTTCCCTCAGTTTTGATTGTTACCCCGATTTTGTTTTTTGTCCATAGATTTATGAGTTTTGAGCAGCGGTATACTACTGTTGCCTTTATTTATATACATCATCCTGATAGAATATAGTTTACAATTAAAGATATTAAAAAAGAAATATCACACACACGATTACAGTATTTTTACAGATTTATACTGCAGTTGTATATAATGATTAGTCAAATCAACGTGATCAATTAACGGTTATAATTATTAGGTTTTTTACATTAATTCCAGGTTATTTCGATTTCAATCTATTGGTTACATTTTTTATTCATAATTGTCAATTAAACTAATACCATTTTTAAAATGGTCACCATAGGTGACATTTGAAAGTTTATTATTTAAATAAATTTATATCTGAAAAGGCGGATAATGAAGGTAATTAGTATTTAAAGAGATAAGTATTTCAAACCAGGATAATCGGCGGATTTTGAAATGTCAGTACCTGGTTGTTAACATTTAAATACGTCTCCTACTCACTTCTAATTTACTTGAGTATTCACCTCTCGTATGTAAAAAAAAAAGGTTTTACACAGTTTTGCCTTATATGGAACCGTGTGTATTACATAATATAAATGTAATTATTCTGTATAGATTATTATCCAATGCGTTTAATTTAAGGTTGTGATGTTATTCTATTGTTTCGTATAAGGAGGAAGGTTTGTATTTTTTTAAACATTTAAATCCACTGGATTTATTTTCACCTGTCCTATGTCAGGATTATAATGTTCGGTAGTTGTCGTTTGTTAATGTGGTTCATAAGTGTTTCTCAGTTTTTTTGTTTTTTTTATTTATATTAGTACGTTGGTTATCCCGTTTGAATGGTTTTACACTAGTCATTAAAAGAGCCCGTTATAGTTTCCTGTTCAGGGTGAACTAAGGCTCCGTGTTAAAGACCGTACTTTGACCTATACTGGTTTTCTTTAAAAATTGTGACTTGGATGTAGAGTTGTCTCATTGACAAAATATATAACTGATTTTTTTTTGTGGTTAACATATCCTAAGTATATTTTCTCTTATATCAGAAACCTTAGTTATATTGTGATAAATATCATGAGCTCATAGGAAAAACATGTGATATTATAACAGAAAGTCAAAAGCAGACTTATTACAAAATATTGCTGTTTGCATATTAAAATTTTTATCATGTCATGTTTTCGAATAGTTTGAAATTTAGTTTTACTTTGTATCATTTACATGATCACAATGTATCAGTTGTATCACGACTTGATAACTTTTTCAATGTTAATCAAATCGATATAAACATTATTATACAATGTATGAAACAGACTTGAAAAGAAATAACAGTGAATTCTGTAGTTTTTTATCATGTTACATTTATACAATTATTTTTCACAGGGCAATGGAAATATATCCTTTCTTTTTTGTGTTGTTTTTGACTGCAATAAGAGGTAACGTATATTTTTGCGAAGCTAAACTTAAATCATTGTTTTCATATTATAACTGTATCATGTTCAATTGCAAGTACAATCGTATTTGGTCGAAGTAAGCTAACTGATAAACGAAACGACTTTAAGAAGACTCATTCATACCAGGATCAATAATGTATACCCTTGTGACAACTCTCATTTAAATGCAAGGATTGTCTCATAATTATAGCCTACGAAATCCTTTTATTCACCAATAAAACTATCTCCCATGGTTACCGTGTTAATACTGATGCCTTTTGTTATCTATTATTTATGTGTTTCTTTGCCAAATACGTTCTACTATTTATTTGTATTGTAGTCCTGTATTATTATGTTGTCATTTTAATGTTATATTTAAAAAAAAATATGCCATCAAAGTGTGATGTTTGACATGCCACAAAACCATGTTCAACCCACCATTTTTTTCTTTAAAAATGTCCTGTACCAATTCAGGAAAATGGCCATTGTTATATCATAGTTCGTTTCTGTGTGTGTAACATTTTTACGTTGTGTTTCCATTGTGTCTTTTGTTTTCTCCTATTTTTGATTGTGAATTCACATTACTATAAGACGTGTCACGGTACTTTTCTATCCCAAATTCATGTATTTGGTTTTGATGTTATATTCGTTATTCTCATCGGATTGTGTCTAATGCTTAGTTCGTTGCTGTATGTGTTACATTTTAATGTTGTGTCGTAGTTCTCCTCTAATATTTGATGCGTTTCCCTCAGTTTTAGTTTGTTACCCAGATTTTGTTTTTTGTCCATAGATGTATGAGTTTTGAACAGCGATATACTACTGTTGCCTTTATTTGTGTAATGAGCTGATTTAATACTACATTACGATGCCATCGTAGTCATGTGCAAAAAGTCTTCCAAATCTAGATCGCCTTCTGGAAGCTTCATTGACTTTCTATCACATCTTAACCATCCGCTAAGGGAACATTGCACTATAACTATAATTTGCAAATCTTACCAATTTGTGTATCCACTTTCTTCTTACGCATCACGATTTGTGGGTTTTTTTTTTTCTCGATAAATTCAATATTTTTAATTTGAGTCAAATCGAAGTATTTTTAGTTATAAAATGTTCGAGTGTTCATATCCATACGTCTCTCGTTTTTAATCACACATAGATAATCATTAGCAGACTACTTGATAAAAAAAACACACCGGTGCTAGCTGCTCAGAAAATTCAATCCTACAAATATACGTGTACTTGTGGTTTCACCTATTAACGACAGATTAACCATGATTCCGAAAATACGTTGAAGAAAAAGGATTTCCTTCAATAAACTTGGGCAAATTTTGGCTCGGAGAACGTGAAGTCTGTTCTGAGTAAAAAATAGTATTGATTTCATATTACCTTTAAGACTCGATCTTCATATACTCAGACTGTTGATAACCTAACAAATAAATGACAGTAAGATCCTAAAACTCAAATGAAGCCCCCCTCCAAATAAAAAAAGAAAAAAAATTCACAGTCCCCTATCCCGAAAAAAAAAGTATAACAAAGTAAAACATTATCTATTCTCATTGACATTTATTCTCTATACCAAAAATGACGCGTATTAAGATATGATGCAATTGATAATTGTGATAACTTAACAGATGGGTCGACGGACAGTATTCCTCCAGGAGAATGTAGAGAATGTTCAGACGGTTCTGGCTGTGTATATAGATATCAATTCTGTAATGGCTGGATTAAATGTGACAATGGGGAGGATGAAAACGAAGATATATGTAGAGGTAAGAAGGTTTAATGTTTATCTGTAAAGATAATCTGTAATGTGTTTATAAAATAATTGTATATTTGTAAATTCCATTTCATCTTTTTCTAGGTTTCTTGTGCTGTTTATATTGATCTTTTCATTGAACAAACGAATTTATATGACGTATAAAAAAATGATAATTCATATAAATGGAATAATGAATTTGGAATAAATTATAATTCATGTGCACATCGCTTTTAATTCTAATATGACTTTCTTCGTTCGCTTTGTTAACAAACCCGTGCTATAAATCCAGTACAAATTGTTTGCACATGCGTATATTGACTTCTTCAGAATAATGAATCTTATCAAATCATCATGCACGTAATATATTTTTTTAACATGGATGTGAAGTTAGCAGCCGGCCATTCGTTATTCGATATTCGATGGTCCATATCCAACTGGCGATTCGATATTCAAATTTAGTGACACAATACGTAAGAAATCGTTTAATTACCCCTAGGCCTGCAAGATGTCTTAAACACTCGTTTTCCTCGAATATAAACCCTTCTCAATGCTTTGTGTAAGCTGCATATTTGTCTCCATGTAATTTAGATTTTTATCAATAAAATGACATCAAAAGTGTAATTTATATCTAACATTTCTTAAAACAAAAACAGAACCGACTACTCTAGAAACATTTAGAAATATAAAAAGGAACATATGGAAAGCCCCTTAAGTTGAAATATATAGCAGAAATTTACTTGAGACCGCTTAAATGACTTAAAGACCCCCTGTTCTTTCAATGTCCATGAAATTCGATGAATTAATATTAGACGGATTGAGATATCAAGGGCTCTCACCATAGCCCAGTGCCCTTTGTCCTGGAATATTTTTTGACAATTTCTAGCTGAAAAGTGGCAATCTAAGCCTTCCGTAGATATCGAAAATCACAATATTCTGAGAAATCCTTTTAATACAATCTTTATATATACAGAGTCTAACAATTTGTCGAATTTCATGGACATTAGAAGAACAGGGGGTATCATCGTCTTTAAACCGGTCTCAGGTAGTTTTTCAATATATATTTGGAATATTCAACTGACACTTTGGGCCCTCCGTAAACATAGAATACCGGAAGTGTACCCAAATTCCTTAAGTAACGTTTGTAACTACCTACTAATCAAATTTCTTCAGAGTATTAGAAAGATTAGGAGATCAGGGGGTTCTCAACATTGACCTGTGCCCTTTGTCCTAAAATTTTGATAATCTGTTGCTGAAAAGTGACAATCTATGCCCTCCATAGATATCGAAGATAACATTGTTCTTATAGAACATCTATATATACAGAGTATACGTGTTACTGAAGTTTTAAGACGAGGGTTTCAGGTAGGTTTCCGCTAGATATTTGTTTTTTGTGCTTTCCATAAATTTATGTTTTTTCTATAAATATTTCTACAGTTTTTCTTTTTGTTATAATAGATATCTATATAACACGAAGCACATATCCAGCTTAAAGGGTTTGTATTCGAGGACAAAGAGAAATTATGACAGCTTGAAATGTCATTAAACGATTTCCTACATACCTAATCAGTCCTCTAAACTCTGAAAATCATGTTTTTAATGTTATCAAGTATTTATTTTTCTTATGATTTTCAACTTAATTTTGAATATCGAACCGACTGTTTTCAGCCGGTAAGATATTAAATATCGAATTACGAACCGGCTGCTACTTCCGATATTTTAATGATATATTAACTCTAAATAATGACGTCTTCAGTATGTATACTCAAGAAATTTATCTTGATGAACTTACTTCAAATAAAGCTTATACTAACAATGACCACTGCTCTTTCCTCGATCTTGATAGCTATATCATTAAAGGGAAGCTTAATACAAAAATTTATGATAAAAGAGATGATTTTTCATTTCCTATCGTAAATTATGCAATTTTGAGATGGTGACGTTCCCTTGTCACCATCTTATGGTGTTTATATATCTCAACTTGTACGATTCGCTTGTGGATGTAACAACGTATTAGATTTTAGCGAGAGAAATTTATGTATTACTGAAAAATTATTACACCAGGGTTTTCGATATCACAAACTAGTCAAAACATTTACTAAATTTTATCATGGGTATAACATGTATAAGGACATCATTTGTAAATATAGCTCAACATGCAGACTTCTTATACGTTCAGGTATTTCACATTCAATATTTTATGGAAATATTCTTTATAAAGCACAAAAATGTCAGTATTCACCTCAGAAGCTAACAAAACCTTTAAACAGACTTATTAAGAAGGGATATAGTTACGATACTGTTGTCAGGTCATTAAAGATTGCATATGTTGGTTTAATATTGATTCACTTATAGGGTCTTTGCATCGGAACTAATCACATTTATTAAAAAAAAAGCAATTGTTGGCATGACACGGGTTATGTTCTTCTCATATATTTTATGATAGTATGATACTAAACCCCTAACCGGAGGGATTGTGCATGAACTACATATGATGACGGCATAATCTTTCAATTAGTTTAATTGAGGTCTGGAGCTGGCATGTCAGTTAACTATAAGTTGTCTGTTGTTATTTATGTATTATTGTCATTCTATTTTTTGTTTGTTAAATCTTCTGGAATCGGACTCGGACTTCGTTTACTTTTCTACATTGGCTAGAGGAATAGGGGAGGATTGAGATCCTATAAACATGTTAAACCCCGCCGCAATTTTGCGCTGGTCCCAAATCAAGAGCCCTGGCCTTTGTTAGTTTTGCATGATTTTGTATTTTAGTTTCTTGTGTATAATTCGGAGTTTAGTATGACGTCTATTCTCACTGTACTAGTATACATATTTTTTAAGGGGCAAACTGAAGAACGCCCTCGGGTGCGGGAGTTTCTTGCTAGATTGAAGACCCATTGGTGGCCTTCGGCTGTTGTCTCCTCTATGGTCGGGTTGTTGTCGCTTTGACACATTCTTCATTTCCTTTCTCAATTTTATGACCTACATACGAAAACTGTTCTTCCTGGCTGTTCAAACTCCCTCTTAAATATCACAGTGCAAGCCTTTTGCTTCTTTACAAAGAAACAAGGGAGGTGCATGGAAGAGCCTACACAACCGCTTTTAAACTTATACTTATCGGACATAGAAATTACCTTTATTGTTCTATTCAGAATCCAAATAATTGATGCAAGCTATACTTTATTGTAGTTTTAACATGGGTAGGCATTATATTCGTGTTATGTTAGTTCTCTCTATCGCTCGGGCAAAAATAATCAAGAAGATATTGCCTACCCATGTTAAAACTACAATAAAGTATAGCTAGCATCAATTATTTCTTAATTATATTAAGAAATTTATATATTGTTCAGGGATTTCAGCAATACAACATTTCATTAAAAAAACGACAATCTTTTGTTTCGTTTTAGAAAGTTACATACACGATGTATCATGCTCATTGAAACTGATTACCCGGCTATTGATGTGACATCGAATGTCTTTACCAAAAATTTATGTTATAGACTATTTAAATCAAGTTACTCATTTATTTTATTGTTTTTGTTTTAGAATTGGATTGTGAAAAAGGTGAAATGAAATGTGCAGACGGGATAGATTGTTTTCCTGAGTATACTTTATGTGATTACCGCGGCTACTGTAAAGATGATTCTGATGACGATCCGGAAATGTGCAAAAG
This sequence comes from Mytilus galloprovincialis, assembly GCF_965363235.1. Lineage (NCBI taxonomy): Eukaryota > Metazoa > Mollusca > Bivalvia > Mytilida > Mytilidae > Mytilus > Mytilus galloprovincialis. The sequence goes on from NC_134846.1 coordinate 8,971,470, forward strand.
TACGTACACTTTCTGCAGGCTGCTTTTACTGGATAACATAATTTAAAAAATGACGAATTCTTCTGAATACATATATGAAGATGTGGCATGAGTTCCAATGAGACAACTCTCCATTCAAATACTAATTTATAAAAGTAAACCATTATAGGTCAATGTACGGCCTTCAACACGGAGTCTAGGCTCACATCGAACAACAAGCTATACAGGGACCCAAAATTACTAGTGTAAAACCATTCAAACGGGAAAATCTAGGGTCTAAAGTCTTCATATATCAAGGAATAGTAAAGGTTTCTTTAACATTTTTGTTTATAGATATAGGAAGATGTGGTGTGAGTGCCAATGCGACAATTTTCCATCTAAATACAATTTATAAAATTAAATCATTATAGGTCAATGTTCGGCCTTCAACACTTAGCATTGGCTCACACCGAACAATAAGCTATAATTAAAAGGCCCCACAATTACTAGTGTAAAACAATTCAAACGGGAACATCAACAGTCTAAAGTCTTGATATATCAAGAAATGATAAAAACCAAGCGTTGTTTTTGGAAAGTGATTTCCACCAAGAACAGAGTCAGCAACGTAACTGCAACAGGAACGTACTTTTAAACTGTTTTACTAAAATATGTACGCATAGTTGACATGCCAAGTGTTATATTAAGGACGGGAAACTGTGTCATTCTGTAAAGTCCTCGTAAAACTACATATGGTAACATGTATGGTAACATGTTTATAAAGTCATTGATAAAGGCAACAGTAGTATACCGCTGTTAGAAACATTGAAATACTATCGCAGTGTATAGTATTTTATTATTAATGTTATTTTGATACGTAAATCCATTACTGTTATTATCAAATCGCCTTATTGCCTCTACCTTTCCAATAGATCGAACGTGTCCGACTGATACAACGAAGTGCAGTGATGGTATTGAATGCTTTTCACAAGACGATCGCTGTAATGGTAACGCTTTGTGCAAAACTGGTGATGATGAAGATATAGAAATGTGCAAAGGTTTGTTCTTAATTACAAAATGTGAATATTAATTTTGTATTGTGTCTTGTAGTTTTTGGCAATCACAGGTTCAAACAATATAGTTTTTTAACATTCACACTTATAATATACAAGTTAAGATGGTAGGTGACACATTTATAATATTTAACTTGACTCGTTTAATGGTCATGAAATTTGTGACAAAATGTGTATCCTGAAATACACAAATTTAAAAACACTTGAACATGTTGAATCACACACTTTATAGTAAAATTTTATTGGGCATATAACAGTTTGTCAATTTTCATCATTGAGAAGCTTAATATTGCCATAATAACGTTCAGTATATTTTTACACAAGGGATTATTTAGTTTTACCTACTTTCGAATGCATCCGGATGTGACGTATTATAATTTGGTGGTATTACACCTAAAGAAGACTTTCTGTTGAATAAACTGAATGTGACTTCTTTTACTTTTAAATACTGTTTTTTGAAGCATTCATCTACCTTTAAACAGTTGTATATTATACAAAAGATGACTTTATGATGATACTACCACTAAATTATCTCTGTGTCTCCCTCATAAGGTCTGTTTTGATCAAAAACTTTCTTCATAATATCAATGTTTTAGGCTAATAAATATTTGGGGGGGGGGGGGGGACGTTTCACCCATTTAGGATAGAAATGTTAGAACAAATAGATACAGTATTTGAGCTGAATGAACTAGCAATATAAAGTTTACAGCCTACAAGGATGTTTCAATAAGTCCTTACGGCAAACTTATAAATGTATGCCGTGTGCCCGAGAGGGACATACACAGCTCTTTTACTAGTGAATAATTAGTTTTTACTGCTTTGAATACTATTTCACTTACCTATAATGATATATTTAGAACAATATTTTTCTTAGGAAACATATTCTATTATAGCAGAATATCCAAAATAAGGAAACGAATATCCCCAAAATAATAAGTATGGCTTGTTCTGTCAACTTATAATCATTGAGTCCTATTTCGAAAAAGGTGTTTTGCAAACTCAATCAACACAGAATATTTCATTTTTTGTAAAATTTCACCTAAAAAACAAGAGATGTTTTAAACACGTGACAGCAAATAGGGATAAAAAGGTGCGTGTACAGTACCTCCTCCCCTGTGCCCATATTATGTATATTACAACCATTGATTTTTGAAATTTGAATCCTTAATGCTCTTTAGCTTCGGACTTGCTTGACTTTATAAGTATTTTGATATGAACGTCACTGATGAGACTAAGTTAGACGAAACGCGCGTCTGGCGTACTAAATAATTATCCTGGTACCTTTGAAAGCTATTGTTCAAACAAATTTAGAAGATGAGGCATGGGTGCCCATGCGAATCACCATCGAAATCACAATTGTAAAAACGTAACCATTATAAGTCATAGTACAGCCTTAAACACTGAGTTTTGCTCCAAAACAACAAACAATGTTCAAATTAACAGTAAATAACGTGTAAAAATATTTTGATAAAATGCTGAACTACTAGATATATACTTATTGTCGATTTTGATAGCGAATGAATAAATGCCAAGTCCGTCATTGTTCTCGCAAGATGTTTTCTGTCTTTTAGTGATCTGATACATAGAGCACTTTTCAACTGTTTCAAAGTCCGTGCTTTTGCTGGCATGTAACACTTCTAGTTAACCAGATAAGGGAGAGGAGGTGGTTGATGTTGTCCAAATATGCTGTACTCAACGGTTGTCGATTTCTGCTGTATTTCGTTCGTTTTCGTCATGTTTTGTTTATACATAAGGTCATCAGGTTGATAGCTTGAATTCATTTAGATTAGTCAAATAGGGACATTTAAAACCCTCTATACAGTTTTGGTTTTGCTCATTAAGACCATACGTAAACATATTAATTTACACTTTTAATACTTAAATTTAATGTTAAATGTGTTATAACAAATTATTACATCACGTATGCCAAACTTATAAGGTTGGGTTTTTCAATATATGTGTTGTAAAAAACAAAGCCACACACACATACAAACACATATGATGAAGAGAAGGAAATTCCAAAAGGATTTCTCGAACTTCTCTAAGGTCATCTATGCCTCTATTTCAAACAAATCGTATTTTAAATCATTTGTAAGTTAAGGATTAATGTATTATCGAAAAATGACCTTTTAGCAAAGGATATTTCATGTCAACATGGTCAACGCATAAGTACTGACCACCGAACGATTGTTACCCTCAGAGAGGAAACATCTAGAAATAGACGGCTCGGCCCAGTGATTGTAAAACTAAAAAAAGACATACATTTTTTTTAGTTTTGTAAACAAGTCATACTTTTCAGTTTTGTTTAAATATTTTTTATGATGACTCGGTTCGTAAAAAGTATTTTCTGATTAAAAAATTGCCTACTGAGAATTGACTACATTGTAGAAAATCAAATGTGTTCCGATCTCTATTTTTGACACGCACCTAAATATTGCTATTATTTTTCCTGGAGTCCATTTTTCATAATGTTATTCGGATACTATTTCTTACACTTAGTTCATTACGGATAAGAACTCCTTTTGTTAAACAGTATTAAGGTTTTCAATTAAGTACTTTTTAACGATATTAAACTAATGTATTTAAACTAGGATTGAGACACTTGCATGGTAAATATTGCGACATTTGTTTTCCTAAAAACTATTGAATTGGTATTTATAATCAATTATTACACCATAAAGATTTCAGGAAGATCGCCACGCACCACTGTTGAAAACGTTGAACATATGATAATGAAAGGTATATTGCATTAGATAATAAACGTATTTACTTGGTAAGTTAAACATTGTAAGAGTATTCTCAATCACATCCAAACTGGACAGAAGATTGAATTAGAACCAGGGTTGTTGTCTCTTTGGCACATTCCTCATTTCCATTCTCAATTTTATTCAAGTAATCAATGTCGTAAACGTAGTTCAAATAAATGTCAAAGACAAATAATTCTGAACATTCGATAAGGCAAACAGATTATTATTCTGAACGACTGTTCTGGTTTTCTGTTTTCTAGAATACCAATGTCCAAGTGGTAGAGTTAAATGTGCAGATGAAATACAATGTGTGCCTATAGACAGTATCTGTGATGACCGTGAAGATTGTCATGATGGTAGTGACGAAGATAAAGTAAAATGCAAAGGTAAACATTCATCACAACATAGGAGGAAACAATAAAAGAAGTATATTCAACTAGGAGTTTATCCCCTATCATTCGAAACAATTAGTTGGTCGTCAATACCCCTATTTTCATGGTTGTGTTTCGGTTTGTCAATTTATGTCATATTTGCGCAAACAGTCGTTGGAAATGTTGTGACATACTATATTTTGTATGCAACAATGAAAATCCCTCTACGCGAAGTGCAATATAATTCTTGATAAAAGATAAAAGGCGTGTGTTAAAAAATGTTTCTGTAAAAAGTTGCAGGTGGTCGGTTAATATAGGATTCTTTTAACAAGTTAAATATGTAAAAGCATTAATGTTTCAGACATAAAGAGGTAATTTGTGATCGTATCTGTATTTGACGATTGATCCTTTTAGCTTATGTCCATATTCTAATACTCTCAGAAATATCACACTAAGAAATATGCAGCTTTTTCTTGATCTTATTTCAATATAAGAAAGATCCTTACCGCAAAATATTTTACACATCAACATTGATATGGGTCGTTTTTGAGGTTGAGAAATACAAGGTTCGTTCGATCGGATTATAAAGGTTAAATTTTCTGCCGGTAATAAGTTACTCAGTGCTTGTTAAAGAACCATTACAAGAAGGTTTTAATTTTCTATAGAAAGACTACACGCAAAATTTCTATCTCATTCAAAATATTCATGTCAAGCGTAGGTTGTTTTTTTCCCCAATTTTAACAACTGTTTCAATACTTTGCTCGCCATACCTCTTTAATTCTCTGTTAAATGTATTTATCTCCTAAGTATGCATTCCAGTAGTGATTAATGATGATTAATAATGTTTTCCATTAATGAATATAGACCAGTTGAAGTTATGAAAGTATTGTATCAACCGTCGCCTGTCATAGGGAGTGTTATGGGCATGATCATTGTTCACAGGGGATTAATAGATCATGTAAATGATTGCAAACAATGACAAAATGTACGAAGTCCGTTCGCAAACTAAATCTAGCGCTATAACCAACATTCAGAATGTGAGACCATTGTCATTGCAGTTCGCTATAATCAAGTATAAATAATTAAATGAAGTTATTTTCTCAGTTAGTAAACTTACGCTACCTTGTTTCTATGTGTCTTTAAATAAAAATCAATATACCACTGAAATATGTAGCTGTATATTCTTAATTACTTACCCTGATCTAATTATTTCTTTCAGCAGGAGAATGTCCCTATGGTTCTAGAAGGTGTAATGATGACTACCGTTGTATTAGTGAAGACCTGTGGTGTGATGGACGCAATGAGTGTTCAACAGGAGAAGACGAAGATCCACATATGTGCTTAGGTAAATATGCATCTCGGTTTTCATAATTATTAGGGACTGTGCTTGTAAAATGTGCTACAAAAACTAAATTACTCATCATTAACTAATAAGGGGGAAAACTTAAACATATAAAACTTATAAAAAAATAAAATAACAAAAATACCGAGCTCCAAGGAAAATTCAAAACGGAAAGTCACTTATCAAATGGCAATAGCAAAAGCTCAAATACATCAAACAAATAGAACACAACTGTCATATATACAAATATTCATATTCTGTCATAAAATACTTTCCAAAAACATGAATCCAATCAATGTTATGAAATGTTTCAAAAATAATTGTACAAAATTGTTAAACTTAAACTATACAAAGATAAACAAGCACAAAAACAAATCAAATACCATTGAAAAGAGTTTTACAAATGCCGAATTATCTTTTCCTTGGTTACACTTTGCCCTTTGAAGATTACCTTTCCTTTAAAACTAAGATCCCAAATTCTAAACATTTAATTTCGACTTATGACTTTTGTCTGCATTAATTTTAATTAGAATGCCGGCACTTCCTCTGTTTTTCAAATTACTGAACCGACACTGAAAATTAGTATTTTTCATATCTCAGAATAGATTGTATAAGACCAATATTGGATTGCATCAACAAAAACTGACCATATTTGCAGTTAAAGAAACCAAATAGCGGTATCATAAATTAGTAAATTTGTTAACTCATGATGGATTGCATAATACAAATGACAGCAATATTGGTACACATTCAAACCAAAAACTTGTCTGCATCAGTTTAGAGTGGCCAAAATTTCCTCTTTTATGTCAAAGTACTGGACCGTCATTAAAAATCAGTAGTTTTGATATCTCAAGATGGTTTGTAGAATCATTTTGTCTGCATCATTCAAAGATTACAATATTTATACTTCGTAATATAAATGATATGGCGGTTTCATAAATCAGTAAAATTTGTTAACTAAAGATGATTGTAAAATACAAATGAAAGCGATATTGGTACACGCTAACTACACAGTTTTGTCCGCGTTAATTTCGAGTTTCAAGCGCTGCTTCTTTTTGGTAAAAAAAACTAAACCGTAACTAAAATAAAATAGTTCAGATATATCGGGATAGTTTGTATAACAAACCGGTGTGTTCGTTTCGATCAAAAGTTATCATATTCGTAATTTATAATAAAAATGTTATAGCTGTATGATAAATAGGTAAATATGCCGAAATTGGCTAGAAGGTTCGTAAATGATTCAGAACACTGTACAAACGCCTATATATTCATACCTGAGAAAACAAAATGAGTCACAGGGTAACTAGAATAGTACTTCGATGTATTGTAAAATAGAACAATACGATTAATGTTTATATAATCAAAGGTCATGTCTGATATTGAAAGTGTTAACAATTACTAGCCCATGTCTTCATAAGCAGACTTGATTATAAACATATTTTTATTTTTTAAGATATGAACAGGATTGAGCAACAGACACAACCTATAAAAGCTCTCTCCATATTACATGTACAAGGTATAATTCAATTATTAACAACTGTATTCAAAGTAATATAATATAGTGGAACATGCATGCTACTTATGAGCACACACGAGCAAATATATGTTTACAGTGCTACTTACTAAATGTAAAGTATATTTAAGTATATAGGCAAGTACTCATCATTTATTCAAGTACATTGAAACATGCAAATATCCTTTATAAGTCATTAGAAATATATGTATATGGCTTGAAAGAGACAGTAAGCTTGTTAAGTGGGATAAATGACTTAATGTTGAAGTGGAGGAGAAAAAAACTAAAAAAAAAAAAACTAAATAAAACAAAAATTAAGTAAATTTCAAACAAAACGTTCAGTGTCACTGATATATTTCTGAACAGATTTAAAAATAGCAATATTCATATCATATGAAAATAATCTGTTTCCAAAAAGTAATAATTCAATATTTTTGTCAACACTATCAGCAATGGAGTAAATGGAATCAAGTAGGATCTGTCTTGCATCATTGTACTAAGGGCAAATAAAAAAGAAATGTTGGTTATACTCAAAAGGGTGATTACAGTTTGCACAAAAAGTGTTCTCGGATAAGAACTGATTAAGCAAATGAGATTTTAGGTTGCTAGCATTATTTCTGAGTTGACAATGACTTATATTAAGCATACCTATCCTTATGTAAGTTCAGGAGCTGATCATACATAAGAACCGTTCAAAAGCATTCATATTCACAGGTCTGGTCTGAAAAAGACATGTCAGTAAGCATGTAGCAGTCCTGAAAAAGCAGATTTAGGTCTTGTTTACCAACGACGAAGTTACCTGGCTTGTCTGCCTTCTTTTTTTGTTGGAGTTAACTTGGACAGCAGTCAAAAAATCGACTCCAAGTCAATTTGTGTATATGTTAAGACTGCGCCCATCTGTCAATCAAATGTGTTTCAAAGGCTACACGTTGTAATGTTATGATTAACACAAACGAAAATGCAAACTACAGTTTGTAAAATTATTTAATTCACTTAGTAGTAGTCTTGTTTTGCTTCCAATTTCGAGTTTTCTGTTCAATTAACAATCTTAACTTTTCTTTTAAGGTTTGAGATAAACCGGTTATTTCCTCCATAAATTTCATTGAAATACTAGAACCAAACGTCCTTAATGCACAGTTTAACTGTCGATACAAATAATTTGAAGTTTTGTTAATTTATCGCTTAAAAAAAGACATTATGTTAGATAAAATTATATAATATTCTATTCTAATTCTCAATTATTTTTTAGACAAACGGGAATGATTTTTTAAATAATTTCTTTTTAAACTGTTGAAAACATAAGTGGCTTGTCCGCAGTGAAGGCCTCATAAAGCGAGAGTCAATCAACGTTAGTCGAAAAAAAAAATAAGATTTTACCATGATCAAAGGTAAACGACAAGATAAAAAGAAAATACAAAGAGTGCACAAAACACTTCACAGAAATGCAAACGATAATTAACCATTGTAGGAAAAGTTTGTTTCAACTAGGAAGAAAAATGGCGGGTCTTTTGTTTAGCAAAACAATATTATGATTCAGCAATACATGACAAATAAACGCTTTAATTGTTGTGTGTAACCCAGTCAGCATATATAATTTATATCGTTTCAGTTCGCGCTGCTTCTTAGTGCAAGTGTTTTTCAAAACAATTACAGATTATATATCGACAATATGCTTACAATAAGATATGGGTTTACTCATTTATGAAACCGAGCAGTGACATTAAGTCCTACATTTAAACCTTTTGATCTAATGTTACTATTTGTATAATATCTATATACAGTGGAGATCACTTCTAACCTCTCATTAGAACTGTCTGAAGAATCTGTCATATAACTGTTTTTAACTGTCCTAGATGAGTTCTTCCCAGAACAGTTCTACCCTAGAACTGTCAGAATCAGTTCTAGGTAGAACTGACTAAATCAGTTCTAGGTAAAACGGTCAGGATCAGTTCTAGGGTAGAACTGTCTAAAACTTTTCTAGGTAGAACTGTCCAAATCAATTCTAAACGTAGAACTGTCCGCAGAACTGATTAAATCAGACAGGACTGTATAACAGTTCTAAATGACGTCACTACAGTAAGGGCATCTTAGAATTTAGAAAAACAAATCAGTTCCAATTACTTAACTGTATAGTAGCAGATTTTCTATATTTTTACTGATCAAACGTTACATGTAACGTAACAAATATCGAAGCGGATAGAAAGGTTATCCAACTCATCGGAGAAATATTTTTATATGATTGAATATGAAGATCATGGTTTACCTTACTTCGTTCCCCGTTTTTAACAGTCTCTTCTAATATTTAACTCTGCTTTTAATTCATGGAATTTTAATCGTAATTAACCTTTTTTGCCTCGAATTTACATTCATGATTTAAGATTCTTTATTGACAAATGTTCAAACGAAAACTGAACAGTGGATGAATTAAAGGATCTTAATGAAATACGTGTTGTATAAGTATGTACATTTGCACCATCTCGTCAATTTAGACAGACTTATCCATAACGATTATAAATGATATCTGGAGTCTTGGACGTCAGAAAAATATATCCGATCTGAACATGAATGAAACATTTGCCCCTGGACGTTAGGCTGCACACAATATTCATCATTCTTCTTTGCCTTCTTCAAAATATATTAATAGTATACTATTTCAAGAGGAATACTTCTCATACATGTACTTTTCATTTTAAAGTATATGAATCAGTCATGTGAGTGTTAGATGATGCCGTTAAATAGTTTTGTTTAAAAAAAAAAGCAATCACGAACCACTAACTTTAGTGACGGTTCATTATTATGGACACAGCATGTACAGAGAGGAAATAATGGCACTCTAAATTGATGTGGACAAACTTTTGTAGTCATGGTAATCATTGTGTTTCAAAGTTGGTGTCATCTTTATCAGACGATCCGTCCTGACATAGAAATCTTATTGGTTTACAACATGTACAATAAGGCCATATATATTTACATGATAAAGTGTAAACATATTCAGTTTTGGTTGATGCGGTCAAATAATTTTGTTAAAACGACTCAGTCTGATATATCGAAACTACTGAAATTTGTTTACGATTCAATATTTTGAATAAAAAGAGGACATGCTGGTACTCTAAATTGATGTGGAAATTTTTTTGTAGTCAATGTGTTCCAATATTGGTGCCATTTGAATTATACAATCCATCGTGAGATGTAACTATGAGTGATTTTCTATGCGGCTATATAAATATATATTAAGATTTACATAATGAAGTGCATATATGGTCAGTTTTGGTTGATGCTGTCACATATGGATAGTTTTGGTTGATGTTGTCAAATATGGTCAGTTTTGGTTGATGCGGACAATTAATTTTGTTATATGAGTCAGTCGGAGATATCAAAACTACAGAAAATAGTTTACGATTCAAAATTTTGAATAAAAAGAGGATATGCTGGCACTATAAACTGATGCGCACATAATTTTGTAGTCATTGTTTTCCAATATTGCTGGCATTTGTATTATTCAATCCATCCTGATATATAAAAAAAAGTAGGTGATTTACTTTGCGGTTTTAAGATTTATATAATAAAGTGCAAATACGGTCAGTTTTGGTTGATGCGGACAAATAATTTTGTTATACCAGTCTGTATGAAAACTACTGATATTTGTTTATGGTGCAATATTTTGAATAAAAAGAGGACATGCTGGCACTCTAAATCAATGCAACCAAAATTTGGTAGTCATTGTGTTCCAATATTGCTGTCAATTGTATTATACAATCCATCCTTACATAAAAATATCACATAAAAAAGAGCAAATATGGTCAGATTTGGTTGATGCGGTTAAATATGGTCAGTTTTCGTTGATGCTGTCAAATATGGTCAGTTTTGGTTTTTGCGGACAAATACTTTTGTAACACGAGTCAGTCTGAGGTATGAAAACTACTGATATTTGTTTCCGATGCAATATTTTGAATAAAAAGAGGAAATGCTGGCACTCTCAATTGATGCGAAAAAAAATTGTGGTCATTGATTTCCAATATTGCGGTCATTTGTATACTACAGTCCCTCTTGACCTAAAATTATAACTGAATTACTGTGCAGCTATATAGATTTACATAACATAAATCAAATATGGTCAGTTTTGGTTGATGCGGACTAATAATTTTGTTACACGAGTCAGTCTGATGTATGAAAACTACTGATATTTGTTTCTGATGCAATATTTTGAATAAAAAGAGAACATACTGGCACTATAAATTTATGCGAACAAAATTGTGTGGTCATTGTTTTTTAATATTGCTGTAACTTGTATATTACAGTCCCTCTTGACCTAAAATTATAACTGAATTACTGTGCAGCTATATAGATTTGCAGAAAAAATTGCAAATATTGTCAGTTTAGGTTGATGCAGTCAACAGATTTTTGTTTAAACGGGTCCGTTCGAGGTATGAAAACTACTCGTAAATAGATATCATATTTGTTTACAATTCAATATTTTGAATAAAAAGAGGACATGCTGGTACCATAAATTTATGCAAACAAAATTTTGAAGTCATTGTTTTCCAATATAATTGCTGTCATTTGTACAATCCATCCTTGCCTAAAAATATAACTATATTGCTGCAATGTGCGGCTACATGTATATAGATTTACAAATATGCAAATACGGTCAGTTAAAGTTTAATTTAAAAACATATTTATTTATAATAGTGGATTGGGAAACAAGTTATTGCATTTGGTTAATGAGGTCAAATAATTGTGTTACACGAGTCACCATGACTCTCCGAATGACAAATGTAAAACAATTCAAATGATCAAACTAACGGCTTAATTTATGTACAAAAAATGAACCAAAAAACAAATAATTTATTTAACACATCAACAAAAGAAAATCACTAAATTGCAGGCTCCTGACTCGGAACAGGCACATTCATGCAGAATATGGCGGGATTAAACATGTTGTCTTGATTAGAAAATCTGAAATAAGACCGGCAAAATAGCAAAACTCTATATAAATCGCTATATTGACGAAGCCTTATATTTAAGACAGAGTTATTCAAACTTATAAATCCATTCTAGCCATAGAATTTATAAATCAATTCCAGCCGTAGAATTTATAAATCAATTCTAGCCGTAGCATTCATTCAAGCCGTAGAATTTATAAATCAATTCTAGTCGTAGAATTTATAAATCAATTCTAGTCGTAGAATTCATAAATCAATCTAACCGCAGAACTGTTCTAGTTGAGAACTGTTCTAGAAGTATAACTGACCAAAGATTTTGTCAGTTCTAGGTAGAACTGTCTAAAACTGTTCTAGGGTAGAACTGTCAGGATCAGTTCTAGGTAGAAATGTCCAAATCAGTTTTAGGTAGAACTGACCAAATCAGATCTAGGTTAGAACTGTACTAGCTTGAACTGTCTAAAAGGTGTCAGGCTGACAGTTCTACATACTGTCCTAGAACAGTTCTCCTGACAGATTCTGGCAGATTTAATGACATGTTTTTAAACCATATAAAATGCTCAGATAATGTGATTTAAACATGTTTTTAAATTGTATGTTTAGCATATGTTTGCCCTGAGTGGAAGAGGAAATGTGCTGATGGACAACAATGTGTTGACGAACAAAATAGTTGGTGTGATGGGAATGTAGATTGTAAGGATAAGTCAGATGAAGATCCAGGCTTTTGTCGAGGTACTTTAATAATGAACTGCTTACTATTTTTCTTGAACAAGGATTTTATTTCTTAATATCGTTGAGGAGATTTGCTGTTAAATCTATATACTCAGAATATCGTCCAAATTAATTATCATATTCAATATACCATAATACTTTGGTAATCATCAAAATCAACAAAAAACCGTGTTTTTGCAAGTTTAAAAAAGCACAGCAATTTAAAGAAAATAACATTTGACATGGTAATATATTCCGCTTTTAGCTCACCTGGCCCAAATGACCAAGTCAGCTTATCTTATCACTTGGCGTTCGTTGTCCATCGTCGTCTGTCGTCGTCCGTCGTTTACTTTTACAAAATTCTTCTCCTCTAAAACTACTAGGCCAAATTTATCCAAACTTGACCGCAATTATCATTATGATAACTAGTTTAAAAAATGTGTCCGATGACCCCGCCTGCCAACCAACCTGGCCAACATGGCTAAAAATAGATCAAAGGGGTAAAATGCAGTTTTGGCTTATATCTCTGAAACTAAAGCATTGAAATGACCCTGCCATCTAACCAACATGGCCGACATGGCTAAAAATAGAACTTAGGAGTTTACTGAAGAAGTATATGGGAAAATGAAAAAAAAATTAAAATGGTCACAACTTATGTAGATAATGATAAGGGGTCTAGATCTTCAGTAACTATTGTAAGACTACAATGGGATGACCTGTATTTAATTTAATTACTGTCTAAATTAAACTAAACTTGGCTTCAATCATTATGAGCCTATCTAATACTATTTATTATGACTTTCACCTTATTTTTCATGATTCCCAAAACCACAGTAGGTACAGGCTCTTGGGAGCCTTTAGTTATACCAGTAATAATGATGTTGTAACTTGATACAATAATGTGTCCGATGCGTACACAGAGGCATAATTGGGAACAAACTCAGTTTCACAATACGAAAATAAAATTAGAAGAATATCAACTGAAACACATTTACTTATTTATAGCGGCGAAAAATGGTATATGATTGGTGTAGCAACTCTTTTCATGTCTGAACTTATCATTTTATTATATTTTACATTACATACATAAATCTAGATTATAGCTGCAGTGATTACAATCAAAAGTGCTCAAACGAATTACAATGTATCAGTCAATACTGTGTATGTGACGGCCACGAAGATTGTACAGATAAATCAGACGAAGATCCACACTTTTGATGTACATGAGCAAGCCTCCGGATTGCTCATGTACATCTTCTCAATACAATTATAGCCCAGCTGGTCATATTATTACTGGTGACCTTGGTATTGTTACCAATGAACAACTAAGAGAGTTACTAGCCAAGGGACCAAAGTATAGAATCCCCCAGCCCATCAACTGGAAAAAGAATTTCAAGTTACTGATGGATGCAGTTGAGGACTATGCAAGAAAATGGATAAAGCGCGAACCAGACGAACCAGACCTGGACACTCTGTCTGAATGGATCAAAGCTATTCGATCATGCATTCAGAGGCGCATACAAAAACTAAGATGTAATATGAGTACTAGAGTTTCTAACCCTTTCAAGAATCCGGAGGTTGTGGATGCTTTATCCTCTTTGCATGACAAATATGGCGTTGTTCCGGCAGATAAAGCCTCCAATAATATTGTCTTCATATGTAAAAAACATTATTTGCAATGTCTCACTACAGAGCTTGGAATTGATAAAACTACTGGTAATCCTACATATTCTTTAACATCATTTACCAAGGATGAAATTTTACAAAATCATAAATCTGTCCTTCTTTCTTTTGGTATCAACATCAAAGAAAACGAAGAAAACTCGCCCTCATTATACTGGATACCTAAATTACACAAAACTCCATATAAAGAACGATACATAGCTGGGTCTTCAAAATGTTCGACTAAACATCTTTCTAAAGTATTGACTACTATTCTTTCTACAGTTAAAGATGGGCTTCAAAAATATTGTGAGGAGATATATTCTACCAGTGGTGTTAACCAGATGTGGATTCTCAAAAATTCGAAAGATCTACTGCTTAACCTTCGATCACAATCTTTGCAATTTTGCAGCAACATAAAAACTTTTGATTTTTCTACGCTATATACTACTATTCCCCATGCTCAGTTGAAAGATCGACTTCACCATCTCATAAAACAGAGCTTTTTCTATAAAAATGGGAATCGTAGATACAAATTTCTTGTTTTGGGATACAATAATTCATATTTTGTTAAGAATCACACTGAATCTTCCAAAAAATATACTGAAGATGATATTATTAAAATGCTGGACTTTTTGATCGACAATATATTTGTTGAGTTTGGAGGATTTATATTTCAACAGACAGTCGGTATTCCAATGGGTACTAATTGTGCACCCCTGCTGGCTGATTTGTTTTTGTATTCGTATGAAGCAGAATTTATTCAGAACCTTCTAAAAGACAAAAAGAAAAAGCACCTTGCGAAATTCTTTAATTTTACTTTCCGATATATTGATGATGTTTTATCATTGAACAACCCATACTTCAGCCAACACTTACATCTCATATATCCCAGTGAACTTGAAATTAAGGATACTACTGATACTAGAAGGACTGCTTCATACCTTGATATTTTCCTCAATATTGACGTAGATGGACGACTTCACACGAAAATCTATGATAAACGGGACGATTTCAACTTCCCAATTATCAATTTCCCATTTCTCAGCAGTAACATACCCTCTGCCCCTTCGTATGGTGTTTACATATCACAATTGATACGTTATTCACGTGCTTGTTCACACTATACGGACTCCATATACAGGAGTGTGCTCCTTACGCAGAAACTGCTCCAACAAAGTTATGAGGAGGTTAAAATTGACACTCCGTAAATTTTATGGACACCATCACGAATTGGTGGATCCATATGATGTCTCTTTAACCAAACTAGCTAAGGACATTTTTATCACATGGTAGATTGTGGTTTGTCATTATGTCGTCTAATATTTTAATTACCAAAGTGACTTATTCCCGATTGTGACTGTTTTGCTGAATTGTGAATTCGCATTACTATAAGACGTGTTTCTGTACTTGTTGATCCCAAATTCATGTATTTAGTTTACATGTTTAATGTTATATTTGTAATTCTCATCGGATTTTGTCAAATGTGTTGACGTCTTTTTATTATATTTAGGTGTTACGGATAGAAAAATTAATCACCGCCTTTATTAATTATATTAAATTTTGTACGATTATTTACGTTTGAAGTTGGATTCATAACAAACTGGACATATATATATTACAGGTAATTGTTATTAATAAGTATTACAATATGCATTTTGTTTAAATGAATTATCAATATTTAGTTCTAATATAATCTTAAATCAATCCTAATTCTATCTCACTTTGATAGTTTTTCATTTGTGACGTCATACTGTTTCTAAATTTCATAAATTCAAATGTGGCATAACGTTTGTGCCTTTTCGCCATCGTATGTGACGTCACATTTTTTTAATTACGTTGACGCCTGGACTGATTCGGGTGTGTCTATTCTGTGTTTAACTTTAATAGCATTATGTATTCGGGTTTAGTTTTCTGTAATTAGTTAATACTTCAGTTTCATTATGTATATCTCTTTCATATTCATTTGTTAAAATTTACTGTTTGCAATAGCATGAATTGTTCTATATAATAAGGATGTTCTTATCCTGGGCATAAAAACAATGCCGTTTTTGGCAAAACCTTTTCAACTTTTTATCTTCAGTGCTGTACAACTTTGTACCTTTTTCACTTTCGATCTTTTATATCTGGGCGTTATGTATTCGGGTTTAGTTTTCTGTAATTAGTTAATACTTCAGTTTCTTTATGTATATCTCTTTCATATTCATTTGATAAAATTTACTGTTTGCAATAGCATGAATTGTTCTATATAATAAGAATGTTCTTATCCCGGGAATAAAAACAATGCCGTATTTGGCGAAACCTTTTCAACTTTTGATCTTCAGTGTTGTACAACTTTGTACTTTTTTCACTTTCGACCTTTATATCTGGGCGTCACTTGTAAGTCTTGTATGGACAAGACGCGTTTTTGGCGTATTGAATTTTAAACCTGATGCTTTTTGTTATCTATTAATCATGTTTTTCTTTGTCTAATATGTTCTATTAATTTGTATTGTAGTCCTGTAATATTATGTTGTCATTTCAATGTTATATTTAACTTTGCCATTAAAGTGCGAGGTTTGGCATGCCACAAAACCAGGTTCAACCCACCACTTTTATCCCCCCTTTAAAAGTGTCCTGTACCAAGTCAGGAAGATGGCCATTGTTATATTATTGTTCGTTTCTGTGTGTGTTGCATTTTAACGTTGAGTCGTTTGTGTTTTCTCTTATTTTTGAGAAATTGAGATAAGACGTGGCACGGTACTTGTCTATCCCAAATTCATGTATTTGGTTTTCATGTTATATTTGTTATTCTCGTGGTGTTTTGTCTGATGCTTGGTCCGTTTCTGTGTGTGTTACGTTTCGGTGTTATGTCGTTGTTCTCCTCTTATATTTAATGCGTTTCCCTCGGTTTTAGTTTGTTACCCCGATTTTGTTTTTTTATTCAGGGATTTATGAGTTTTGAACAGCGGTATACTACTGTTGCCTTTATTTGTAGAGGTATATTTGGAACCGGCTGTCTTTTTTTCTCAACATTCTTATTGTTTTGCGAAATAAAATGTGACGTTTAACACATATAACGTTTATACAATATTTTTATACGCAGAAACACACAGCCTGCACGAGAACATTTTTTTCTTGTTTATTTGCACCATTTCATTGGTGCTCTTTTCTTTTGCATGACATAACTGGTGTAAACCTCACACATACATACATATAATACACCAAATATCATTACACTATACACCTTTTATTCGTTCTCCTACACTAATTGCAACATTAAAAAAACCACACTGTTACATATTGGGGGAAATTCCCATTTTATTACACCATTAACAGAACTTTAAATAGTCGGCAACGACTACTGTTCTAAAATGGAAGCAGAAGGTAAACCATACTTATACGCGTTTCATTGGAAAATGCACACTATTTAAATGCTGTATAGTTCATCAAAAGGCTAATTTTTTTTTTTAAATAATACAACAAATGGTTATATGCAGTATATAAAAGATAGATTTATTTTCATCTGCTTTAAAAGATTTCTAGAAATTAAGAAATCTAGATTGTTATTACGTATTGCTATCGGTTTCAGACACCTAGTCTTTTTTTTTTAAATGTGAGTAGGGTATGATAATGAAATCAATAAGGGTTAACATGTTGTTTTTTTATGATAAAGCTCCACTTGTAAATCACAGCTAGTTGACCAGCAAAGCGTACGAGAAATGACATGCAATCAAATAAAATGAAGCCCATACACTCGTTCACTAATTACGGTAAAAACAAATACGTTTAAGCTACTGATATCTATTAACTCTGCAGTCCTATATGCCAATTTTATGAACACACCTCTAGTTATAGCATGACCACCAGTGAACGTCTTGACGTTTTGCAAATTTTCTTTCTGATATGTTTGATTTAGTTTTTATCTCTGCCAATTTTTTAGGGATTTTTGGTTCTCAATGCTTCCTACCTTTTTTGACCTTTTTATCTTTTTTTTTATTCGAGCGTCACTGATGAGTCTTTTGTAGACGAAACGTGCATCTGGCGAAAATACATTTTTTGTAATCCTGGTATCTATGATGAGTTTATTCATACCCGTTAAATCATCATTTTAATTTCATAAATAAATACAAATGTTCATGGTTATCACACATTCAAAATCAATAGTGAAGATGAAAGGTATTCAAAATTGAACAATTTTCCTCCGTCACTCAAGACATACTAAAACGCTATTTGGAATTAATGTGAGCTTGATAAAACTAGAGAATAAATAGCATCGCTCTTATTATTATGTTTTCATGCTGAACATATACAACTCAAAAATAAACACATCTGCTTAAACATGTATGCAATTTTTTTGCAGCAAGGGAATGCGACAGCGACAAAGTGAAATGTGATGATGGCATACAATGTATTTATAAATCAAATGTATGTAACAAATACACACATTGTAATGACAAATCTGATGAGGATGAAAATATGTGTAAAGGTGAGATATTGTGAGTCAGGTATCTGTTTTTGAGAATTTGGAATTTTGATATGTATCTGTATGGTGATTTGTTGTCAAAAAATAATTAAAAGTGTGGCATGTTTATATTTCATTGCGATGTTTTCGTTATTAAACAGTAGGAGTAGAATCAATTTTTAAACTTATTTTCTTTTAACATGAATAGAAAGAGGCTTTGGTTATATATCTGCCAGAATGCAACCCGACGACATAGATATCATTTTGGGAAAAAAAGTGGTTACATAGTTTAATTTGTCTTCTGGATAACGATGAATGTTATTACTACTTGTTTTGCAATAATGATTCAGATCACAATTCTGAATATGCAAAAGTAAACAATAATAGATTATAACAAGTCCTTTTCTATATCGGCCCCGATATCATCCCGTGACTCCTATTATAGACGCGATGTATTTAAACTAGGATTGAGACACTTGCATGGTAAATATTGCGACATTTGTTTTTATCATTATTCTATATAGAGGAGTATTATGAGGGTTGGTTGAATTATCAGGCTATTGTAATGAGGTGTTTTAATATGATGAATGCATACGTCAATTACAGCTAGAATTTGTGAACCTGATGAGACAAAGTGTGCTGACAATTATCAATGTTTAAACATAGATAAATTTTGTAATGGATATACGAACTGTAATGATGAGTCTGATGAAGATGCAGTTGCCTGTAAAGGTATTTTCTTTTACATTTAACTTACTGCTTATGTACAGATATATTTCATCAATTTAATTTTTTGTAAAGCACTTCATGCTTTTGACTTTGGGGTTCAGTTTTTAAAACAAATATGTTTTTAATTATAAAATTTGATTTCCCACGTATATAATTTGAGTAATAAGCAAAAGAATTTTATCCTAAAAACTATTGAATTGGTATTTATAATCAATTATTACACCATAAAGATTTCAGGAAGATCGCCACGCACCACTGTTGAAAACGTTGAACATATGATAATGAAAGGTATATTGCATTAGATAATAAACGTATTTACTTGGTAAGTTAAACATTGTAAGAGTATTCTCAATCACATTCAAACTGGACAGAAGATTGAATTAGAACCAGGGTTGTTGTCTCTTTGGCACATTCCTCATATCCATTCTCAATTTTATTTAAGTTATCAATGTCGTAAACGTAATTCTAATAAATGTCAAAGACAAATAATTCTAAACATTCGACAAGGCAAACCGTTTATTATTCTGAAGGACTGTTCTGGTTTTCTGTTTTCTAGAATACCAATGTCCAAGTGGTAGAGTGAAATGTGCAGATGAAATAAAATGTGTGCGTATAGACAGTATCTGTGATGGCCGTGAAGATTGTCGTGATGGTAGTGACGAAGATAAAGTAAAATGCAAAGGTAAACATTCATCACAACATAGGAGGAAACAATAAAAGAAGTATATTCAACTAGGAGTTTATCCCCTATCATTCGAAACAATTAGTTAGTCGTCAATACCCCTATTTTCATGGTTGTGTTTCGGTTTGTCAATTTATGTCATATTTGCACAAACAGTCGTTGGAAATTTTGTTACATACTTTATTTTGTATGCAACAATGAAAATCCCTCTACGCGAAGTGCAATATAATTCTTGATAAAATATAAAAGGCGTGTGTTAAAAATTGTTTCTGTAAAAAGTTGCAGGTGGTTGGTTAATATAGGATTCTTATAACAAGTTAAATATGTAAAAGCATTAATGTTTCAGACATAAAGAGGTAATGTGTGATCGTATCTGTATTTGACGATTGATCCTTTTACCTTATGTTCATATTCTTATACTCTCAGACATATCACACTAAGAAAAATGCAGATTTTTCTTGATCTTATTTCAATATAAGAAAGATCCTTACCGCAAAATATTTTACACATCAACATTGATATGGGTCGTTTTTGAGGTTGAGAAATACAAGGTTCGTTCGATCGGATTATAAAGGTTAAATTTTCTGCCGGTAATAAGTTACTCAGTGCTTGTTAAAGAACCATTACAAGAAGGTTTTAATTTTCTATAGAAAGACTACACGCAAAAATTCTATCTCATTCAAAATATTCATGTCAAGCGTAGGTTGTTTTTTTTCCCCAATTTTAATAACTGTTTCAATACTTTGCTCGCCATACCTCTTTAATTCTCTGTTAGATGTATTTATCTCCTAAGTATGCATTCCAGTAGTGATTAATGATGATTAATAATGTTTTCCATTAATGAATATAGACCAGTTGAAGTTATGAAATTATTGTATCAACCGTCGCTTGTCATAGGGAGTGTTATGGGCATGGTCATTGTTCACAGGGGATTAATAGATCATGTTAATGATTGCAAACAATGACAAAATGTACGAAGTCCGTTCGCAGACTTAATCTAGCGCTATAACCAACATTCAGAATGTGAGACCATTGCCATTGCAGTTCGCTATAATCAAGTATAAATAATTAAATGAAGTTATTTTCTCAGTTAGTAAATTTACGATACCTTGTTTCTATGTGTCTTTAAATAAAAATCCATATACCACTGAAATATGTAGCTCTATATTCTTAATTACTTACCCTGATCGAATTATTTCTTTCAGCAAGAGAATGTCCCTATGGTTATAGAAAGTGTAATGATGACTACCGTTGTATTAATGAAGAACAGTGGTGTGATGGACGCAATGAGTGTTCAACAGGAGAAGACGAAGATCCACATATGTGCTTAGGTAAATATGCATCTCGGTTTTCATAATTATTAGAGACTGTGCTTGTAAAATGTGCTACAAAAACTAAATTACTCAACATTAACTACTTAGTGGGAAAACTTAAACATATAAAACTTATAAAAAAATAAAATAACAAAAATACCGAGCTCCAAGGAAAACTCAAAACGGAAAGTCACTTATGAAATGGCAATAGCAAAAGCTCAAATACATCAAACGAATAGAAAACAAATGTCATATTCCGGATTTGGTACAGGTTTTTCCTTATGTAGAAAATAGTGGATGAAAACTTGTTTTATAGCTAGCTGAACCTCTCTCTTTTATGACAGTCAATTCAAATTCTATTATATTGACAACAATGTACGGAGATCAATCACACATAATTGATAAAAATGTCGAAAATTGGAATAAAGCAGGCAACATTGTGTTTTAAGATATAGCATTTTTTTTTACCATTGAATTTTTCTTAAAATTTGCATACATATACTATGGAATGGCCTCTATAAAAATTTGGGTTAATGTCACCAGACTCGTTTCCGTGGTAACGGTTACCAAAGTTGGTACATCACGTGTATGTATAAATTTTTTTGAAGCCTTTGAAAATATTTTGAAAGGTTTGTTCTTCATTTATTACAAAATTATTATTTAAAATGTAAATAAAACACAAATAATGGCAGTTTTATTTTCTTCTCCAACTTCATCAACACTGCTCTACACAAAACACATAGATTTTGTTAAAAATTTCTATTTTTCTTAAATTTCCAAAAAAAAATTTTCCAACGAATATTTTTTTTAAATTTGACATAAGATGGTCAAAACAATGAGCTTTAAAAAAAAATATGGGTTACCAGACTATTTTTTGCCCGAAAAAAGTGTTTGTGACCCTTAACGAAATAGTGATCAACAGCAGTTTTTTGTATATCTTTCATGATCGGCGAAAAAAGTGTGACATATGTTGCCTTCAACAATGAGCAAAGCCCATACCGCATAGTCAGCTATAAAAGGCCCCGATAAGAAAATGTAAAACAATTCAAACGAGAAAACTAACGGTCTTATTTATGTAAAAAAAGAATGAAGTACTGATTGAAAGTCAAAGTATTATTAGAGTTCACTTTGTTTTCAGTCAAAATTTTGAATCCTTCCATATTGAATACATGTTGCTCCCAGTCAGATATATCATATTACTAATAGTGGCATTACGGAAAGAAAATACCAGTTATTTTACTCGCTTTATTTAAAATGCCACATCTTTACATATTACATCCCTGGAATAGATTTGATCCACTAACAGCTGCTACCTGAGTGATGTTACAAAATTTGAAGGACATCTTGTTTGAAAATCAAAATATTAAACATTGATCTATTTATATATATGTATACGAGTCTAAATTGAAAACTACGTTCAAACCTATGATTGCGTTGGATAAAAACCGCAATTTTTATACGTGTGCATGTAAAACAAATTTCGTTGTAGAAGGGTCTAAACATGCTAAATACAACACATACAACATTTTCCAAAAAACCAAAAAAGTGAAGAAGTATATTTAAACAAAACGCATTTGACTAACAGGTCGAACAACTGATGTTCTTTAACCCTGCTGACTGCCACTGGTGATTGCCAAATAAAACTGATCACAAGATATATTATAAAGCATATGAGAAGGAATTTGCTAAATGTCAAAAGCACTAAAGCATTGTCATTTACTTCAATTTCTATTTCATATGTTGTTCCTTCTTTAACATTTGAACTACGTGGGGCATCTTTCTATTCTTTTTATTTCAATTCTTTTCTTTTAAAATCTTTGTTTTCTGTTATCTGTTTGCCTCTCCAACTTCTTATTCATACTTTCCCAAACTTTCGGCGTAAATTTTCCTGGGGAACGTTCTGATGCTGCATTTAGATGAAAGTTTAATTTATTTATTTGTAATGAAAAGGTGTAATATATACTAATAAACTAATAAATCTATATAATATTTCAGTGAGTTCAAAATTAATCCAATCATGTATTATAACATCAATTTAAAAAGATTATATTATACCTGACTAACAAAGGCACTCATTAAGCGTTTTATAATATGATATATGGCCAGGTTTTTGAAGTGATTGCAATAATTAGGTCACCTGATGGGTATGCATTTTATATTGCTTCTGCATATGATGTACATCCTTTTTAGTGGTGTACAATGGCAATTTGGAATGCAATAATTGACAATATATATGATAAAGGGAGCATTATATTGTCCAATGCAAATTAAAGGTATACATGTATATTTAATAGTTGTGACCTTTACCATTTACCTTAAATCAATACAGTTGAACTCTTCTTTTTGGTATAAATTTACATATACAGCATGTGACCAAGTTTGTGATAAACATTAATTTAGTAATCTACATCACATAGTTAGCTTCATTGTCATAATTGTGGCACATAAGAACTAGTGGTAGTCTTGATAATATACTTTATATTTAAATTATAAAATAAAGTACAAATCAATAGTGTAAAATGTGGATCACTGTGACCGTCTCTGGCCTGGAAGCTGCGTTACTGACTGAGACTATGAGAGTGTATACATAAGTGTGCATGATATGACACCTTATAGTTGCTGAGATATACATTTGTTGAATATGAAATTGGATGCACAACTAGTCGATTGTCGGTGCATGTATTTGTCAACTACATATATATAGAGAGACTTTTTAAACTACGATTTATCTATATATATATATATATATGTTACTGATTTTTTTGGATTCTTTTTGTTATTCCGTGATATTGATAAGTATTGCTCTCAACCCGGAACAGATTGCATGTTTTATTTCTACTCGCAAATTTTAAATTAAGTGCAGAACTTGCAAAGGTTTTAAAACGAGTAAAACTTGGGAGCGTAATTGTACCAGCCTTTCTTTTGCTTTTCCATCTTATATCACTAAAGAGGCTTCTTTAAAATTTACGGACAAAATATGTTTCGGATGATGGTGCCAATTCACTAATGAACGAATATATTACTGTGAAAACTACAAAAAAAACTTGTAAAGAAAAGATTGAACTTCAACAAACTTATGTTCAGCGCAACGAGGTATTTTTGTGTCCGTTATTTTTCGACATAGAGGTAGACGGAGTAGAAAGTTTGCCGGATATTTCATGTATTATCACTTTATGTTATCGGTTCAGTATAAGTCACGAAATTGTTTTTGAATGTTAGTAAACCGACATTTGTTTCAAACGCGGATATGAAATTTTCGTGAATGGAACCTTAGGACGCAGCCGGGGGCTTTTTAAAGAATCAAGTAGACATAGATTTTTTTTTCGGGGGAACGAAATAATACAATCTGCGGCAGATCTTTTTAAATATTGCGGGAAACATTTGAACGACACTAAGTTACTGTATTGTAAGCGCCAAATATTTAGATATGATGAGAGTATAGATCGTGACACAATATCTTTAAAATCGTTCCTAATATTAAAAGTCTCTAGTATCAAGTTATTTTCATCTTTGGACGATGCTTAATTGACAATTAAGTACCTGTCATGTTATTCTTGTGAAAACTATTTGGCTGGTTCTTACAAAGACTGCATAAATAATTCCATTTGAAGTATAAGGCAACCATACCCACAGTTGTCGGGAAAAACTGAAGCCGCAATTGGGGTCCCGCAGAAGATGTGGTATGATTGTCGATGAGACAATTAACTCTCCACAAGAGACCAACATAACACAGAAATTAACAACTATATAGGTCACCGTACGGCCTTCAACAATGAGTAAAGCCCATACCGCATAGTCAGCTATAAAAGGCCCTGCAAAGACAATGTAAAACAAACGGGAAAACTAAGAGCCGTATTTATTTTAAAATGAATGAAAAACAAATATGTAACACATCAACAAAAGACAACCACTGAATTACGGGCTCCTAACTTGGGACAGGCACATACATAAATAATGTGGCGGGGTTAAAATGTTAGCGGGATCCCAACTATAAATATATACATGTAGTCTACAGCACTAGACAAAATATCTGTTTCATTCCGATGTAACTCGATTCAAAGTAAAAGTGTGTTAAAAAAATTAGAAATCGGGAGATATGCCATTCAGTATCGTGTTATCTTGATATTAGTACACAGCTGTGGAATACAAAGAAAAATTGACCACTTGCAGGGGAACAAGAAACTGCATTGAAAATGAAAAAAATAAAGAATAGAAAAGAAAAAGATAGGCTAACAATTTAAGAATAAAGAATAGTGGGCTTCTAGAATATAAAGAATAGAGAATAACGTGCAAAATTTGTATAGAATAAAGAAAACATGGCGTAAATAATATTAAGAATTAAAGAACACCCACCTCCCTCCTTTTCTAGACCCTCTTTTATCCTATGACTCTTTAAAGAAAGAAGCGCCGTAATTCATAGGAACAAATAGATTTGGAATATATTATTTTCTCTAGCATTTTTCATTTCTGTACTTTTGTCTTTGTGTTGTTAACATTCAAACTTATTTTTTTTGTGTAAATGGTTAATGAAACTTGGTTGATAAAAACGAAGCACTCAGTCTGTCATAAATTAGTTTTGGCACAATCTTAGTGCTAAAGATTATTCTTATCTGCTAAGAGTGTATCTAGTAGCAATCTTAGAAGGATTGACAGCCCTTAAACTCATGTTGCGCTTGCAACCCTTAGAGTACTCTTTATCCTTCTCGGAACGCTCGGTTAATTTTTATTTGATCTACTTGAATCGTCTTTGAATTCTCATAGCATATGATGTGTGTCAACATTGTTTTTTTTACTGAAAAAATGTAATAGTGGTCAGGGGCATCCCAATATTTATCTTAGTTGATGAAAATAGCAACTGCATTTTTTTTTCGAGCGCACAACTGTTGTCCTACCAAACTAGACCATAAGTTCACCAAACTTAACAAGCTGATGCATCACATGCACCCCCCCCCCCCCCAAAGAAAAACAAAACACACACACACACAAAATTACAATAAAAAAAACACTATTGCTAGTACAAATGTATCTGGACAATGACATGCGACCCCCAATGCTAGTTAACACGGGTGCAGTACTAGTCCATAACTTATGTGCATTGATTATAAGTAGATACAATCGTGAAATGAGTGTGCGTCTTTTGCCAAAAGCAATTCACTTTAACATTTCTTTTTACAATTGAACACACTATATTTTGGTAGCATTCTTTACAGTGACTTTTAATTTATGAACACTTTGAATAGTTATTTGAATATATATAGGCATTGGCATCGATAGATTCTGCCAGATTTGCAACTTGCATAATTAACTTATTAAAAATTATAGTAATTAAATTCTAAAGGTCACGCTTGGTACCCAAAGAACTACAGCTTCAATAGATAAACCTCTAAATTGAAGTTCAACCAGCATACTAGGTATTACAACATCGTGAACGGAAGAGTTGTACGTAAAAAAAAAGATGTTGTATGATAGCCAATGGGACGAATACTTATATCCGCCAGGTACATTTTTTGTACCAAAGCATGATGCAAGTTAAAGATTGAAAATCAGAAATGTGCCTTGATATATTCATAGACACAGAGGCTTGTCATTTTTTTTGTTTTATCTTTTTATTGGAAAATATTCTTTAATATATCAACTTATTTAAAGTTTTAAACATTTATCAATGCGATTTAACTATAACGATAGTTTATGTATTTTGCCCCTCTTTCCTTTTTTCCCGCCTGTATGGAAAGCAAGTACAATGATATATGTTTCCACTGTTAAAGGACAAATAAGACATGTAGTTATTTTAAGACTTTGCGTAAAATATGTCTAAGAAAGAAGTGCAAGATATTGCTTTGTTCAAACACGAATCATATACATTTCCGCTAAAACTATAAGTCTAGACTTCGTCTTGTTGTACAGGGTACGATTGCCTTTTATCTTTGAAAGATATGTTTTCCATGTTTTTTTTGTAAGATAGGTTTTTGTACCTTTTGTTTGAGTAAGTTACATGTACTTGTATTATGACTGTCATTTGTTTTTTTGTGTTGTGTGTACAGTTTATGTTCTGTAGACCTTTAAGTTTTTGAGATGCTGATCCAAGCCTAAAAGATGTTTTATATACTTTTATTTTGATTGAAATTTGCCAGAGAGAGATTCAAAAGATTGAAGAGTAATTGTAATATGTATTTGTCGTTTACAAATCTTCTTGAATTATGTTAAAACAAAATGACTTTGTCACATCGATTCTTGTTTCAATGTTATTTCAATTAAAAAGTATGCAAAGTATGTTAAATGTAATTATTGCAGAAAAAATAAAAAATAAAAAAAATAAAAACTTATTTGATCATGACAGAAAAAATACGATTCGTGTCAAAGTACATATGGGAGCTGTAAAATTTTAGGATGGAATAGGCGATAAATGAGATATCGAATGACTGATAGTTCGATAACTTATTTTAGTTTTGCGTATTTAAAAACAACACAATCAAATGACAACGGGAGCATTGTTTTAAGACAATGTATGATGTTATTAATCATAAAGAATTGATAATTGTTTGTGCCTTATATTGATGGATATTGATACTAGCGGTGGTCTTCTATTGATCTTTTCGGACCAGATCTTTCTGTAAAAGGTGATAATTGTCACATTTAACTGCTGATAAACCCCGTTGATCGGAGGAAGGGCGACATCTCGTCGATGGAATGATATTATCTATCGATTTTGTTTGATTTCATTGGTAAATTGTGTGTCAATCATGACACGTGACTCACTGTTTCTTTGCTTGTAGTGTTTAACTTTCATTCTCACACACAAGAAAGTTTTTGCAGAGAGAGCTTCATGAAGCACACGGAGTTCAACATCTCGTGACTGGACTTAACGGATAAGGACAACTAATATTACAAAAACTGAAATATTCGTCAATAGATTTAACGTTTAAGTATGTGTGCAAACTAGCCGATTCTCAAAAAACATTCTCTCAAGATGTGTTTTGTGTCAAATATTATGTGACAACTAATCTACCGATGAAGGAAAATTTCTATTTCAGAAACTTGGACTTTTTATAAAAACTTGATAAATCGATCGATAACCTTCTGAATGGTACCGATTTAAATTTAAAATGAGGCCGCACATCTAAAATTGTTCAGGCTTAATTTGTATATATGTATTATAACTACCAGTAACCAGAGATATATATATATTTTAGTACAACTCGTCTTAAACATCAACCCAACAATGTCAGATCTGTAAATTTGCTTTCGCAATTTCAGACGTACTTATATATATATAGTATATATGTCTCTGCAGTAACATATATAATACATATTGTAGTATATGTCTCTTTAAAAAAAATTATATGTTTTATAAACAGAGTGAATTATGACTCGTGCAATTCCAGAAGTTTCAAAGCGATAGTCGAAGGAAACGATCGTTTTATGCCAATGAACCATCATAACTTACCGAGAAACAAGATTTTGATGGATAAAGAAATTTACGCAGTACACCAAACAGAGCTCGAGAAGAGATCAATAACCGATTATGTAGAACCGAAATTTTTTTATTAAAACGAAATTATTAAAATACATGTATAATAAATGATATTACCAATATGCCAAAACCAATCCCAAAGCAGCTATATTTGTCATATCATAGCTTGACCACTAAAGCTATGGAAATATTTGTCAATATATTCTGCACCTTTCAAATATAGTAGCAAATTAAAAGCAAATATATCTATTTACCATACATTTCTAGCTGTCTGAAATATCTTTCTTTATCATTTCTTTGCATATGTATTCAAAGTTACATATGCCCAATATATTTACACATACATTTCTAGCTGTCTGAAATATCTTTCTTTATCATTTCTTTGCATATGTATTTAAAGTTACATATGCCCAATATATTTACACATACATTTCTAGCTGTCTGAAATATCTTTCTTTATCATTTCTTTGCATATGTATTTAAAGTTACATATGCCCAATATATTTACACATGTCATTGATATTATCATTTGACCACATTTCGCAGTTAAACAAATTGTCTGCAAATCCATGTATTTACCATACATTTCGAAATATGTTCAAAGGCTTTTGATATGTTCTGATTTGACATACATTTCAGCCGACAATAAAGACTAACAACATTATTCCTTTACAATACATTTGACAGGTCTCTGTAGATTAAAGGAAATGATGCTTTACACCCCCCCTATAAAGTTCTCGTTTTGAATTGGTTTACATACCAGGAAAATGTAGATGCACCTTACACTTTATAACCCATGTAAAATCATTTGAATGATGATGCTTTGCTACCTAGACAAAGAAACACATTTGCGGATAAATTTACATCATAGAAAAATGCATGACAAAGGTTTCCATTTGCAGAGGTATACAA
Source organism: Mytilus galloprovincialis (assembly GCF_965363235.1). Taxonomy (NCBI): domain Eukaryota; kingdom Metazoa; phylum Mollusca; class Bivalvia; order Mytilida; family Mytilidae; genus Mytilus; species Mytilus galloprovincialis. Next base: position 9,001,335 of record NC_134846.1, read on the forward strand.
ATACATAAGTTTGCAAAAGTTTTGCGACGGTCATAAATATATATAAATTCTTAACTGCAAAATGGTTTGATTAGGTGTTAATATATTTTATAAACTGCGGTCTCTCATAACCGCCCATAGGAGGGTATAGCACAAGAAATATTAATATTTACAACATGTAAACACAAATGCAGCGGTTTAGAAATATATGTAAATGTCGGTCTCTGAATACATTTACATAACATTTGCATACCTCTTCAAATCCGGGATTTCGTGTAGTGTTGTTGTATATGAAATTGGATGTTTAACGTAATCAAAATCAGTGAAGTGGAATATGTAGGTCAGTGACAACTGTGTACAAGTTTACATGATCCTACATTTTATAGTTGAGTCTACTAAATATATTGTCCAAAAAAAAAATGTTTAAGCCTGCAACTCACCATTATCAGATTAAAAAGTCTTAAATAAAACCACAAGTTTTTTTTTCTCAAAGGTAACTACATGTAATTATCCTAAAATGTATGTATTTACCTTTGACGGCCATCCTTCATTTTTCTGAAAAACTGCTGCTAATAACCTGCTGTTAAAGGATGACCATGAGACCTACAATTGATGAGAAATATAACAAAAATTAAATATTAAGTAAATTTATATAATATAGGATTTAATAAGTGATACTTTTATATAACTTGTTATCAATTTTGGTTGTTCAATATCAAAATAATGAAAATAATGATAAAAAAATCCATTTCTTTTAATAAAATAACTATAATTCCACTCACATTGAAACTGAGAAAAAAAATCATATTCCATATAATAACAAGAGCATTGCTAAGTATGGCATCTTATCACCATAGAAGACTGTTGCTTTCACATGGGTGTTTAGAATCTACAATGTCCACTTTCACCTTGACATTTGGGAATATCTTTTCTATTAATAAAGTTAAAGCCTAAATTCTTTAAATTTACCTGTATTACTTTCATAGTTTAACCAGTACCAAACATTTGCCATTCTGCAACAAAACTAGCTTCAACCTAAGGAAAAAAAGTAGTAACAAATATATATAAATAAAAGTGCATGCAGTGTTCAAATACTATAGCATGTATAGCTAAAACATATTACATTTAAAATTAACTGGAAACTCAGGCTGTTAACAATGAAATTTGAAATAATAATGTATAAAGGCTTTCAAAACCAAATAGGTTTCATTAAATTTGTTGAAATTATCCATTAATATAGATTTCATTTAATAAATACAAATGTAACTAATTCTAGTTCAATATTTTTGTTAAAGCAAATTCTGTCATGTTCTATACATGAAAGTCTTCAAGTATATATCACAATGCTTTACCACAAAATGATTTGAAATATTGACCCTAAACTTGAAATTATTACCAAGATCTGTTCATTCATTTTTATGACTGCTTGAGGGCAAATATGAATATAACTATGGTCCTCATTATAGTTAATATCTACTTTGGAAAATTATCAAAAAAATACTTTGAAATTATATAACTAAAGGTTTAATGACCATCCAATAACTCATTAAATTAACCATGTTTAATACTGTTTCTTCTTTTAAATTTATTTACCGGATTCTTATATTTTCTATCCAGTTTCATTCTCCTTTTACTTTAAGTATGGTTGATGAATTCACAGAAAGTACATTCAATCCATTAAGGAAATTATTGAAATGTGTGGCACATATTCCTGTATGTATCATTCCTGAAAAAATATGTTATGAAATGTCAGTCTGCACATGTATTGGTTAATTTCGATAAACTATAAACTATTTAGACTTGAGTTCATAATTTTATTTGGAATATACAATTGATTTATTCAATTTATATTTATATAATATGATTGTGAATTCATGTTTACCTTTATTGTTATAGATCACAGACTCAATTAATTTCTAATAATGTGGAATGAGGGTGGGCGTCCCTTCTGAATTTTCTTTTTTGCCTTTATGCAATATCCTGCATTTTACACATCATTCTAGGTGTTTTTAAATAACTAAATATGTCAGGTATCAGACCGCTTGGTCTCTGATCACATGCAACAGATGACTTAATAAGAAAATTCTGATTATAAAATAAAGAAAACTAATATTTTGAGTTTGTAAAACATTATTTTTGTAAATGAATCATTGTGACTGTATTTGTTTACTTTTTCAATTCTAATTTCATTGATGGTTAATTGCTACCAAATAAGTAGTTGCAACATAATCCTCCCTTTTTGGATGCAAAACTAAAAAGCCCCTTATGTATAGATGTCTTTGTGTTCATTGCAAAAAATGATAAATAACTTCCAGGGGCAAAATTCCAGAAAAGTTACTTAGTCCAGCTTCATAAAAAATTTGGGCAGCTCTTCCCCTCAAAATAAAGCTTTTTACCCTCAAACCACATAAACCCCAGACCTTAATAGAGGGGAATTGACGAAAGAAAAAGAGAGGTGTGGGGCAGGTTCATTTTCAAATTGAATACATTTCCTGAAAGTGTGAAGTTTAAAAGCAAATTTGTCCTTTTTACATATGAACATTTTTTTTAATATCAGAGAACAGAAGTCGAATGGGGAAATACAAAAAGCACAGCATTAAGATATTTTTGTATCGGAAGTTTGTTTTTACTATCTATGATGAGCCACGATAATATGACGGAAATACTCCGGAACATCACCAACAAATTGAAGTGAGGGGGAGTGGGGTCTGTAAGCAAAAGCAAAGTGTTTCAAAATAGGATATACCTTCACTATCTGATAAGAGTAAACATATTTTATTCTATATTTTAGGGATGTGTCTGTAATTATAATTACAGAAGTAAACCTAATAGATATAAGAAGATGTGGTATGAGTGCCAATGAGACAACTCTCCATCCAAGTCACAATTTTTAAAAGTAAACCATAAGTACCGTAACGGTCTTCAATACGGAACTTTGGCCAAACACCGAACAACAAACTATACAGGGGCTAAAAATCAAGTGTACAATCATTAAAACGGGAAAACCAACTAATTAATCCCATCTTACAATGACAGTTAGTTAATATTAATAGGAGCAAGAATACATCAGTTTCAAGAAAAAAGTAAAATTAAAATTGAAAAACTAAGAAAATAGAAAACAAAACATGTCCCTTCTGCATGAGATGTCATTCAAGGGCGAAAATCGGCAGTATAAAGACGATTTTTTTTAGTGACTTATAATAATAAATAACAGATACAATAACAGTCTGACAATGATTTTTGTTGTGTGTGCCTGCACCCAAAATACCTAAATAGATATAGGAAGATGTGGTGTGAGTGCCAATGAGACAACTCTCCATCCAAATAACAATTTTAAAAAAGTAAACCATTATAGGTCTAAGTACGGCCTTCAACACGGAGCCTTGGCTCACACCGAACAACAAGCTACAGAGTCTATATACTCATATAGTCCAGTCCGTTAATAATCAAACAAGTGTAATATTCATCTGGTCCGACCATACGTAAATTCTCGGAACATATGAGGTATACGCATATGGTCTTGCTAAAATTGAGAATTGAAATGGGGAATATGTCACAGTGACAAACAACCCGTCCAAAGAGTAGACAACAGCAGATGACCATATACGCGTATGGTCCAAATACTCATATGGTCCGGACACCATATAAGACTTAGTGAGCCCATAGCAACAATAAAGGGTGAACAGATTCCCCGCTCAAAGAAAGGAAACTGGCAAACGCATTGGCTGCTAAAGTGAACAGCTATAACAGACATTTAAACATAGGTTGAGAAACTCTTCTTACAAAATATAAATGAATAGACACACGAACACTAGAATCGGTAGTTCTTTTTAGTAATATGATGTAGCATTGGGAAGCAATCTTATCCCAACTATATATCCAGTAAGCAAACATTGACTTAACTCCAATGATCGAGACATAACTTTTCATCTTCTTGAATATTGTTTGCCATAATCTTACTAATATGATATGTGTTGAGCTCTTTTTTAATTGTTTTTACAAAATACTTTCCACTAAAGTTTAATGTTGTATGAAAAAGTATTTTCCTGTAATATATATATGTTGACAGACATAAGCTTATCATGCTTATTGTACGATGATTGTCAAACGTCCATTGGCAAATATTGCCCATTTTTTGGTATCCTTCGACTCTCCTTTGCAAACATTTTATCTTTCATGGAATTTGAGTGTTTTGAATTTGATAGCCGATAATAAGAAGTCTTTGTTTAATATATATATATATTACTGTGACTGTATCTTACATTAATTTGTAGGATCCTTTACTATAGATAATTTAGCTGATCTGTAACAATAACATCTTCATGCCTTATATATCATGTACTGTAGTACGCCGCTAGATTAAAACTGACGTGGAAAGGTAACACATGGCCAGCGAAAGCTCTTTTTTTGAGAGCCCAGGTGGTCGTGTGGTCTAGCGGGACGGCTGCAGTGCAGGCGATTTGGTGTCACGATATCACAGTAGCATGGGTTCGAATCCCGGCGAGGGAAGAACCAAAAATTTGCGAAAGCAAATTTACAGATCTAACATTGTTGGGTTGATGTTTAGACGAGTTGTATATACATTATGTACACAGCCATGTATCACCATCATTGATGGCGATCCAATGGATACATCTGTTGTAGGGTTGTCACTGACTCAGACGTATTTATGAATATAATTATTTTCTGTGACTGTATCTTACATTAATTTGTAGGATCCTTTACTATAGATAATTTAGCTGATCTGTAACAATAACATCTTCATGCCTTATATATCATGTACTGTAGTACGCCGCTAGATTAAAACTGACGTGGAAAGGTAACACATGGCCAGCGAAAGCTCTTTTTTTGAGAGCCCAGGTGGTCGTGTGGTCTAGCGGGACGGCTGCAGTGCAGGCGATTTGGTGTCACGATATCACAGTAGCATGGGTTCGAATCCCAGCGAGGGAAGAACCAAAAATTTGCGAAAGCAAATTTACAGATCTAACATTGTTGGGTTGATGTTTAGACGAGTTGTATATACATTATGTACACAGCCATGTATCACCATCATTGATGGCGATCCAATGGATACATCTGTTGTAGGGTTGTCACTGACTCAGACGTACTTATGAATACAATTATTTTCTGTGACTGTATCTTACATTAATTTGTAGGATCCTTTACTATAGATAATTTAGCTGATCTGTAACAATAACATCTTCATGCCTTATATATCATGTACTGTAGTACGCCGCTAGATTAAAACTGACGTGGAAAGGTAACACATGGCCAGCGAAAGCTCTTTTTTTGAGAGCCCAGGTGGTCGTGTGGTCTAGCGGGACGGCTGCAGTGCAGGCGATTTGGTGTCACGATATCACAGAAGCATGGGTTCGAATCCCGGCGAGGGAAGAACCAAAAATTTGCGAAAGCAAATTTACAGATCTAACATTGTTGGGTTGATGTTTAGACGTATATATATAATTCTAATGCAACAACGTTTGTAACGTTCATTTTGATTGGATAACGTCACTTTCTTACATGGCATCAATTGACAATTGATGCTATGGGACGTACGCGCAAGCGCAGACGGCATATGACAGATTTTAAATACATGTTTTAACGTTATTTTCTGTCAGTTTCATTAGAATGGAGATAACAATATTGTATTTTAAGCTCCGACGGCATCAATTTGGGATTTGATGGTCGCAAATACCCGTTTACTGTCTCCGCTAACGCGTCGCCAGTAAACTTAATTTGCGACCATCAAATCCCCAATTGATGCCGTCGGAGCTTAAAATACAATACAGTTATCTCCTAAGTACATCAACATTATAATGGGTCCTTCAAAAACATGTATTTTCTGTTGTTAATTTAGTACAACTCGATACAAATTCCACGTATTTTGTTTTTGATAATTGATGAAATCGTCGCATTTTAACATTCGTGAAATCGCTTTGCTGATGGGTGCTTTCTTTGACGTCTGCATTTCTATCAAATATGGCATGCCAAGTTTTAGATAATTATTACGGTTGATGAAATAAATTTAGAACTGTAACAATAACATACATTGGTGACTACTAAAACTTAAAAATTGAACTTTAACGATTAAAAGATGCATACCCTGCCTTCAGCTTTCAATAATAAAAAAAAAAAAATAGCAAAGGAAAACATCGTGTATTGGCATGGGTTGTTTGTCTAATGATGATGATGATGGATGAATGCTTAATGTTCAGCGCGGGACATGAGATACTTTTGAAGACTAGAACATGTTAATGATATATGAATATTAACCCTACTTTGTACCAGACTGACAGCCTGGGCCTGATTTTTGACATGTTTGTACACAAGGTAACAGTGCTCAGAACGACATATCACACCTTCTCAGACCCGTTATTATGCCAATGAGCTGACTAGCCTATCCTTTCATCCATTAATGTCGAGTGATTAGCGGAATCGCACCAAATACCAATTTAAAAGTCTTTGGTTTGACCCGGCTGGGTCAAATAAAAATGACGGTTTTTTTTAGTGTCTTTTAAGTTTTATCTGTGACGATCATTACTTGCATAACGTTAGAACATTACATGGTGAAATGTATATGTTAAAACCTACATGTAAATACTATGGGGATGCTGCATACTCTTGGTGCATTTTATATATATCATGTCTTACTTAGACCTTGGATGCTTTACCGGAAGTATCTTCAGGAAGCACAAAACTTTCCAATCATTGATTTCATCAATATATCTTTGATTTTTTAACACTGAACACTGCTTTCCCTAATAAAAAGTCCCAATTCCCTAACTACACAGGGGTATACGACTTTTGTTAAAAAAATCCCTGTCTATCTGACTTAAGTTTCACAAATTCTGAGTAACAGGTGCTTGCCTTTGTATATCGTTTCAGTTGAGAAATATGAGACCTTTTATTCACTATAAATTATACTTAATCACTGACATAAAACACTTACTAAAGTCAATTTTCATTATACATATGTGTAGCCTGTTGGTATAGATATGATCGAGTTGTCTCATTGTATCCTTCTTTGACTCATAGTTTTTACTAAAGAAAATAAATTTATGATAGCATAAAACTTCGAAAAATATTATTATCGTACGGTGCGAAGTATCTGTGGGCAGAATTAAAATGTACCTGTGTTAGCAGTAGGATAAAGGGCGTTATAAGTTATAGATAATGCATATTTTACGGGTTTTCTTGTCGTAGAACACATCGAAGGGTGGCAGGATTGATCAAATGAAAGACCGACCGTAGGGAGGTCTTTCTTTGGGTAATCCTTACACCCCGAGATGTGTTCTACGACAAGAAAAACCTTAAAATATGCATTTTTCTGACTTGTATACCGTAAAAAAATATTATTATCTGCAAAGATTTGCAGAATTAGCATCCTTTTTCACCGACCACACTGAAGTGCGATATTCCTTTCTGATGCGTTCAGGTTTTAAATCGCCATACGGCTCATTTAGAATGTGAAATAAAAGTCACTAATTAATCTAGATATAAACGTTGGAAATCATTAACCAAACACAATAAAATATTACTGTAACTGCATGAAGAAAGCCACAAATGAATTGTTACCACCCGATAACGGTGTATGAAAAATACAAGTCACATTGTAAGTAATTTAATGTACCTACTTAGTTTATGGAAGGGGATGCTATGCTTTTTTTGTTTCTGTTTGTAATGGCATTTTTATCGCGGAAAAGTGATTATTTTTCAACGATTTATAACAAATGAACTATTCCGAATAATTTTCTTTTGAATGGCAATACATTTTTTTTTTAAAACAGAGAATTAAGATTTATTTCTATACTCCCGCGATTCCATTGTGCGGTACACGGCTGTTATTCAATAGAATATAAAAATATTTTATCAGTTGATCATTTGATAGAGTAAAAGGTATGTATAGATGTAAAAAGTTAAGAACTGACACGAATGTATCACGAAATCGAGATACATGTACATGTACACGTAACACAAAAATGAATATCAATACATGCAGGTCATGATTTCGTATTCAGTGTGAAACAATAAGATTTTAAAATCCTACACACGAATGAGTTAAATCTTGCTTGTTTTAAAAGTGCTATGAAAAGTTTTACATTAAAATTCATCTCACATATATGATAATGGATCGAAAAATAGACAAAACATTAGGCCAATTAAAATTAATTGATAGATTTTCATCCCCGCCCGCCCTTCTGAAATCGCCCCGCCCCGAATTTTTTTATTTTATAAAATTTACGATTTCCGGATTTTGTTCATTCCCGTTACCGGTAACCGTTAAAATTTCGTTTCATTCAATGCTTTCTGTTTCAAATTTCGGTTTTGTACCTCGAGTAAATCTAACCAAAATGATTAAGTCGACCTTTCCGCTGCTCTATGATGATAACATCATCTTCCGAGAGTAAAGATTGATAACGAGAATGACATGAAATATTGGTGTTACGAGAAAAACGCTGTTTCCAATACTGCAAATCGCGGTATGTCACAAATTTCTGTGATTAGAAAACTGCGGACTTTTTTATTTATGCAATGACTTTGTCTCAGGAAATTTAAACTGTAAATGATACCCAAAGCACAAGATTTGTGGAAACCATTGATACAGAAAACATGATTGAATTATAGATATTGAAACACAAGCACGAACTTGTCAGATGTATGACCGTTTATTGAACTTAAAAAGTCGACTAACATACGCATTTTATTTATGCAAGACCTTTGATTTTACCCATGGCTGTCTTTTTATGTTGACAAACAGCAAATGTCCAATACACCCAAAAAGACTCATTAAAACAACAACTTTTTTTTTATTATTAAGTTCATGTTTTACATGATAATTATATTTTCATCTTGCATATAAAGTACCAACCCTATTATTTTCAACACTCTCTGAGTTTTCATTTTATTCTGTACTCATAATAATTGTGTTGCATATACCAATGCATTTGCTTCATTTTATGGTAATACAAACCATTGTTTAGAAACCAAAATACATTTTGTGTAGGTACATGTAGTCTAACTGAAGAGAGTATTTCTCACACGTTTTTGTAGTTAAGTTTTTAAAGCCGCAATTAGATATATTTATTTAAGGATTTGAAATATTATGTAAGATTCCTCATAAGCTTATTATTACACTTGTATATATGAAGAACTCGTCACAAAAGGGTTTCAAATGAAATAAAATTTAAAAAATAAAATCCTCCCACCCGCCCCATTATTTACAAAAATTTGGATGAAAATCTACTAATTAATTTTAGTTGGCCTTACATTATTTGTTTCTAAAGTTAAAATGCGCGTCAATGATTAATTTTTGTTAAACCTGTCAAAAATGGAACTTTAAAAATTCCCCAATTGGGAACAACAAACTACTAGCAATGTAGTATTAAACGAATTAAATGTTGGAGTAAATTTTTATCAAGGAAAATAGTGACCTCACACAGATCATTATTGTATGCCTTGAAGCATATTTCATTGAAACATGGTATCGTCCGGGTTGATTCTCCGAAAGCATGACCTATCGGTCTGAAAGCCTATAACTGCTTATGGGTATATAAAATGTGCTAATACAAAATGTATTTGAACTTCGAAAAACAGTAAAATTAGTTAAGACTTGCTTCGGCAATAACTTATGGCCTGTACATTTATGCTGTGGTAAGATTTCATATTAAAACAAATACTGGTTTGCCATAATTTGTTGAAGGATACCGCACAATAACGAGTCCGTGTTTACAATCAGAACTACTCAGAAAGTGATAACATACAACATACCAATTTCTTTCTGTTATCAGATTACCATTGTATGTAGCCCACCGATCATTCGCCTTGTCTTGTCTAATCCCTTTCCAATTGTTTGTCAACTCAAATCCTAACAGTTTTGTGTGTCTTTTTTAAATCTAAGACAATTTCAGAGGTGATCTTTGTTAAAATCACATAGAGATGAATACCTCTAAAACGTCGCATTTTCCAAGCCTAAATCATTTTTTGTAATTACTACAGCAGCCATATTGGATGTTTCATTCATATAATTAAAATTTAATACACCGTCATATGGATTACATCTAACAATAGGTTTATTATAGTTCGTTGCTGTGTGTGTTACAATTTAACGTTGCGTCGTTTGTTTTCTCTTATTTTTTAGTGTAAATTGACATTGCGATAAGACGTGTCACGGTACTTGTCTATCCCAAATTCTAGTATTTGGTTTTGATGTTATATTTGTTATTCTCGTGGGATTTTGTCTGATGCTTGGTCCGTTTCTGTGTGTGTTGCATTGTGGTGTTGTGTCGTTGTTCTCTTGTATTTATGCGTTTCCCTCAGTTTTAGTTTGTTACCCCGATTTTGTTTTTTGTCCATGGATTTATGAGTTTGAACAGCGGTATACTACTGTTGCCTTTATTTAGCATTTGTAGCAACGCATTTTATTTAAAGACAGGTTGAACAACACTCTAATCATATGATTATATTAAATCGAATGTTTAAGAAATGGTCGTACTAACAACAAGTTGAACAACAGATTCCTGATTAGAAGTCAAATGTTTCGATATCGAAATGAGTATGATATATTTTCCTACCATTTCCTGGTGATAAATAAAGAAACTACCTAGGAAGTAAAGTCCTTACTCTCTTAGATAAATTTGACTCTACATAAACAGGTTTTTACTTAAGGTCTTCATTAGTCATATAGTTCTCCTGTTTCTTTGAATTGAAACATCCTGGTTTCTATTAAACGTTCCTGATGTAGGTAAATGGCTCTGGACGCAAGATCACTTGACAAAAATGGACGAAAAATTTCATTTAGTTGCCTAATTTCATATTACGTCTTAAGATAAAGAAAGTGTGTTTAGAACACTTCGGCCTCATCCCTATGACATTTACTAACCCTCTATTGATCCGTTAGGGGTCAGTAGCAAACCATATAACACATAGTAATGCCATAATCTGTGATATATTTGTAACATGAAATCTGCTTTTCTTTCTAGATTATGAGTGTCCTGCCGGATTTGTAAAATGTAAAGACGGACTGCAGTGTATTCGTGCTTTTTCCATGTGTTCTGGAGATATTTTTGATTTGGGTTCAGAGTGTAAAGATGGTTCCGATAATGATACAGATCATTGCTCAGGTATAAATTTGTGAATTATTTAAAATGATTCAACTTAGAAATCAAACGTTATATGGTATAAAACGTTTCAGACTGGTTCTCTTTGAAAAAGATGAAAAGGAGAAAATGTTCTTTCGAAAAAGTATCCTTTGTCAACAAAAGTCTCGATAAAATAAACTGGGACAATTTGCATCTTTAAAATTCCAAAAACAAAAAAACAAACGCAATGTTAGCTGTATATGATGTGACAGTGTGCATGTAAATATTTCACGGAATGAAAAGAAAAATGAATATTGTCGCTGAATTCAAGCTTTTAGAATATATCCTTTCTATTGAATTTTATCTTACTCATTTTTTTCTAATTTGGAGAAAAAGAAATTATAAGCAGTTTAAGGTATAATAACATTTATGCTATCTTTAATATCCGAGTTCAACTATAGTTTGTACTGACTCATTGTAACTGTATTTTGTCTGGTTTGTTGTGCTGCCCCATTTTGGTGTCAAGACTCCTGGATTTTCAAATCTGGAATAAAACAATGTTAGCATTTATTTTTAAAAGAGTGATATATAACGCTTTGTTAACTGTGCATTCAAATGAGTCGTTTACTATTTGAAGAATCTCAAACATTAGTTTGTATTGGTAATACACGTTGTAAGAATTGTTTAAATAATTCATACAGTGGATGCAATTTGGTGTTGCATCGCCAGGCCCTCATTTTGTATTAATTCATTTGCTAGACATATTCAAAGGTAGTATACACATAATCGGTATTATGGATCGAATTTCATTAATTGAATATATTTGTTTTATTCACACTAAAGTGTATAAAATGATTCTGTTACCTGTCACTTAATGCGAATCTGAAATGCATGACTCTTCTGAACCTGTTTTTATGTCCCAAATTAGTAATTTGTCAAACAGGTATTTATTTCTTGATTTGATATTGTAGCTTACGAATGTCCCGTGTTTTCTGAAAAGTGTCCTAATGGTCATCAGTGTGTACATCAGTCAATGATTTGTTCAGGGGAACAGATGTGTGATGGCGAATCAGAAGATGAACAACAATTTTGTAAAAGTAATTCATTAATTAACTTTTTTTATTAAGATACGTATGTTCTATCGTTACAAGTAAAAAGGCAAAATGCAGAGACTTCTTCACATTTCACTGTTGACAGAAACGAGCTATTCCAATTACTAGACATTCACTTATTCTCACTATAGATAATAAAACAGTTTAATAAGAAACCCATATGAAGTGAGTACGAATGTATGTATTTCCTGTCTGGAATATAATAACTAATGCATAGCCCAATTGCTATTTTGACTGATGTTCAAATGAAGTGGCAGTCATTTCATAATAAAACAAACCTTATCCTGACTTGCTTCGAAAAGCGCAGTGACTTCCGGAAGTTGGATAGTATAGAAACATGTACTTCTGAGAGCTTCAATTTGATATCAAAACTACAATAATATATAATCGGACCCGAATAATGGTTGTACATGTACATTTAAAACAGAATCAATCTTGCTATATTAATTTTTTCTGCACTTAAATTTCATTGTATCATATATTTTTAACAACTATTTAATTTCTATTAAATCACCATTTCCACCTATGTTTTGTCTTCGGTCTCTTATCTTGAAAACTATTATAGAAAGATAGCCACTTTAGATAGCAAACGTGATCAACAAGACTATTGTCTCATTGGCAGTCATACCACATCTTCGTATTTTTTATATGTCTACAAATAAATCAACAAAGCCAAAATCGATAGTCCACTCATTATTGAAATTATTGTTTGTTAATGACTAGGTTGATTAAAACTGTAAGGTTTTGACTATTGTCTTACAAATTTTAAAAAGATATTTAGACTTTTCATATAGCAAAAACGACCAACAGGAAAAAATCCGGATCTACCTATTAGGTAGACTCATAGGATTGATTGTCCCTAATTGACAAGTGTTTAATTCTTTTTTTTTTTATTCAGCAATACAAGATCAATTTTTGAGATGATCTTGTTTTTCTAGTATTTAATGTTGAAAAGTGTCCACTGTTGACGCTGCACATAGACCCAGGCTAGCGACACAGGCTCTTCGAAGCAACTCGAATATAATAACTTTTTAAGATTAACACATTTGTTGTGTTTCTCTCATTGTAAATATCTATTAAAAAAAATGACGTTATTGTATTCCACATCTTAATGCCACACACTTGTTTGTAATTGAAAGTTTTAGTTGCAATTGGTTTGGTATACAAAATAATAGGTAAAGACTGATATTAATTATATTATCGATTTATGGTGAAAGAGGATGGCATCGAGACTGAAGTTTTGAAAGGGGTAATGATTAAAGCTTCGTGCGAATGTGATGAATACCAAACGGCTTTTGTATAAATGACAGAAGGTCATTAATAGAGACATCATTGAGAGTAGATGATGCATAATGGCGATGACCATGACTGCATCTACGTTGAGGAGTAAAGTTGAAAATAATCTTCACATTCATTGAGTTACAGAAATCACTAGATAAAATACATATACCACAGTTTCCAGTTGTCGAATCCTGTAGTCTTCTTTTTGTCTACGGAGAGGAGTTGCAAAATGAGGATTGTCAGTGATGTGGTATATTTATTCGATGATGCGACCTTGCATAGCAAGGATTGAATGATTAGGCTGATTGAAATGTTGGTAAACCATTAGTTGTTTTGCATTTTTGTTTATTTCTGATCAGTGGCCGCCCGTACGTTTGTTAAAAAACAGGGACGAAAGATACCAAAGGGACAGTCAAACTCATAAATCTAAAACAAACTGACAACGCCATGGCTAAAAATGAAAGACAAACAAACAACAGCACACACGACACAACATAGAAAACTAAAGAATAAACAACACGAACCCCAGCCTTCCTTTCGTTTGCCAAACATATACCCATCCGTAAAGGTAACAAACACTCTGATCCGTAGACGAGATTTGTTGATTTACAATTCAAATCATTGGAGCTCAGTTAATTTGCTATTAAATTGAGCATCTGCTATTAAGTTTTGATAGGTATTACAGTGTTTGGTTTTACATTTGGAAATGAAACAGTGTTGTTCAGAGTCATTAAAATCGAAAATGTAAGAGGTTTAAGATAACCTAATAAAATAGAGTATGTTAGGTGTATTTTGGAAAAGACAAGCGTAATGGTTGGTCATCTACGGCCTGTTTTTTTATTATTAAAGTTGCATGAATGATTCTGTTGTAAACATAGCGTCTGAATTACAATTATTTGTTTTCTACACATCGGCTTATCATTTCGCGGCACCTATCTTAGTTTTCAGTGCGATTTCTGAAAATTAAGTTTTCCGTGTTTTGTTTTGTAGACTGTTGTTTGTATTTGGTAATTGTTCCTTTTTTTTTATTGCTTTTTCAGTTTGTCTTCGACTTATAGGTTTAAATACCCCTTTTTCTCGTTCCGCATCTTCTGGATATGTCTTTTTTTGTTTGTCTGAAACATATATCTAACGATGAAACAGAAAATCTTCATCCTTATCTTATGATAACTGCACATTGACGAATTGAAAATGAGTACATTGAATATTCATGTCGTTGTACAATTGCAGCACGCAGCTGTGGTGACATAATGTCGAAATGTGATAATGGATACCAATGTGTGCTCAATTTCAAGACATGTGATGGTGTTGCAGATTGTGCAGATAGTTCAGACGAAAATCCAGACTTATGTGTAGAGAGTAAGTTTATTTGAATCGACTGAATCAATGATTGACATTACATCAATAAAACAAATAAGAGCCGAAAGGTTTAAGTAATGAAAAAGATTTTCGAGGTTCAAAAAAGCCTAGGATAGTTTTTTTTTTCATATATCAAACAATTCAAAGATAAGTTCCAATAACATATTTTTTTATAATATAGTGTGTGTTGTGTTTGCCCAGCATATATTTAGGTTGTCTTCGATTCAAGCATATTTAGACATTTAGGGAATAGAAATTAATTTATAAACATGTTTCTATGAGATCATTTCTTTGCTTCAAGTAAACTACCACAAACAAAATGTACTAACACAATACATGTGACGAAACCAATGTTTTCTATATTAGTGTGAAAATCAGAAAACCCACTTAACCTTTCAGATCCAAGGAACATTTAGTTATGTATCAGTCACATTTGAAGTACAAGAACAGCATACAAACTTTTATTCTTTCAACTTGTTGGTTGCCACATTTCAAACTTAACATTTAAATCAGCTTTATCGACAAATGGAATACGAATATTGTTTCTAGTGCCGAGCCACTATTACCAAAAATGTTTTTGAAATGATGTATTGGTGTTTCGGTAAAAAATATTGTTAGTACTGAAACCTACTTAACTTACGTGTGTTCTTTGCTGTCATTGGTGCATACCCAAATATAGCTTAACCAGGCATACAATACATGTTGAATTGTAATGGGACATCAGTCAAAGGGTTTTAGATGCATAAGTATATTCTAATTTCTTTACATCTTTTTTAAAGATCGTATTTGTCCAGTTGGAATGGTGAAATGTGAAGATAAGGTTCAGTGTATTTATGAAATACAGTTTTGTAGTAAATATCCTGACTGCAAGGATAAATCGGATGAAAACCCTGAGATTTGTACAAAAGGTAATAACATATCATTCATTATTTGAAAAAAAAATGCTAGTTTTAGTACGCAGTACTAATAATTTTTACAAATTTTAATGGTTATTTTTAGCTGTCTATGTCATGATTTATATTTTGACAAGATGATAGCAATACACATTATTACGTCCATGTCGGAAGAATTACAGAAATAGATATTGACCAAAGAAACTGTACACATATATCAGATACGCTCATGCTATTGTTTGTCCTCTTGGTTTAGAAATTTTATGTACGTAGAATCAATATACCAACTTCACCTTTATATGGGATATACTTTCCCAACCCATTCCGTATTCAAGAGTTTACAGCTGTTAGTCAGACTTTGTAAAACGTCATTAGTGTCTAAGCAAAAAGTTGATGAACCAAGGTAATGTTAAAGAACGTTGAGTCCTTGTTAAACAAACAAAATAATCGATGGATTCAAAAACCTAGTTGATACATATTTTGTATCAAATTCACCAATAATATATGATGGTCTTGAAATATAGATTATAGGTACTGACGTTGTTTATCATCTGGAAAACGTGTTGTAGTGAACTTTTTATTTATCTTTGTATACATTCTAATATAGTCCAATATAATATACTGTTGTCTTGGCTTTGTATTTAAACATCAAGCCTTTGTGTTATTGTGATGTGGACATTTTTATATAGTTGTGTTTTATTTATACTAAGGTACTCTGTCTACTAAGTGTATATATATATATTTATACTGCACTCGTTCTATTTGAGCAGTCAAAATACGTTGACTGTATATTTCTATGTCATATACAGTCACTGACCCGATATCACTTTTCCTCATGAATATTTAAATAGAAATTGCCGAAATAATATTGAATTATGCATACGACCTCTTCAACCTGTTCTTGTTTCAAATGCATATAACGTAGCGTGAAACGACTCAACATTGTTTCTTTTGAAATTATTGGAAAAACATATTTAATTTGTTAATATTTTTTGTTTGCAACCTATAAATCATATGTTTTATGCTTATGGTTGATATTTAAGTCCATTCTCAAACGATTTCGTTCACCATCGAGTGTTGGTTTCAACATTTAAATGTAAATTTCATTGTGTTGTATATTTCTCCGCGAGCATGATGTGAGGCCTTTTTAAAGGGTATTTCCCCCAATACTTAAATCAAATAAATAACCTTAACGCATTAAAGGTACCAGTCTTGTAGTACGACTCCAGTTTCCGGCGCATGTCAAAACATGGAGGGAAACAAAATAGTGCATTTTTTTCTGAATTTTTTTCTGAACTCAATTTTTTCTGTTTGATTATAGGTTTATGCTGAATTGAAACATATATATAAACTTTAAAAAAAAATCATGCATCTTTTGGGGATATCAATCCAGGAAAGTGGAAGGATATCATGTTTACTGGAAGTGGTGCGGCCTAGTAAAAATAGCAAACAGAAAGTAGAAAAAAAAAATGTTTTGACTTCAGGATTGCGTAACTTTTTATTCTTCGTGGCAAGACCCCCTTTTTTCCGATTAAATCACAATTTCACATTAGTACATACATGTTATGAACATGAAATTTTTTTTCTATGTATCATTTTTTATTTTTTTATTTTCAAAGATCAGCTGTTTTGCATGTAAGCCTATGGAGAGTCAATTACAAGACTGCAACCTAAACAACAATTGAAAGTGTGTTTTTTTAGATTGTAGTATAAAGACAATAATTATAAGAGTGCATTGACCTGACATATCAACGATATAAGGATTCTGCCCGAAATGGGGAAATAGCTCGGCACAGCCTCGCATTTCCCCGTTTCTAAGCCTCATCCTTATATCGTTGATATGTCAAGTCAATGCACTATTATTGTCTATATACCGTTTAGCTTTTCTTTGTTAAACTAGTTATTTTATTCTATTGTGATTAAGATTGAAATACAATAATTGACTGCTGTGCCTCAAATTTTGACACTTTTATCCATTATTTCTGTTTTTTTTGCTAACACATCGTAGTCAATATAATATAATTATATTCAACTATCATTATGCCATTGCCAATTAAACGCAGGTTAGGTAAATTACCACCACTTTCCATTTGGTTGATTTGTTTTAACTTTTGATTTTGCCGTTTGATAAAGGATTTTCCGTTTCGATTTTTCATTAGAGTTGGGGTCGAGTGCAGCCGCACGAGCGGGGTTCGAACTCACAACCTCGGTGTTGACTGGCCAGAGATTACAGTAGTTACTACTTAGACCACTCGGCCATAGGATGTCTGCACGTTAATTTATACATACGAATGATGTCCTTGTACATTAAGTAAAAATCATCTATTTTATCATAAATGTTGGTATTAACCGTCCTGCTAAAGAAACAGATATAGAAATCTAGGAAAAGGCAGTGTTCATGACTAGTATTAGCTTTATTTAATATCAGTTCAGCAGGATAAATATCTCAAGTGTACATACTGAAGTCAACATTAATGCGAACTAAAATAGCATCCAAATATCTAAAAGTATTATTGAATTCTGTTTCGATGGTTCTATACTGATTTTAGCTCTACATTGTATATCGTAACAATACGGACACATGTCCGCAATAAGTGATGCACAGTAAGTCCCCATTGCAACTTCTCGATATACGATATACGGAATATCCATAACGAACAAAAATGGTATCTATTAAAAATTCAAATGCAGTTTACGTATCAAAGCAGGTCAAATTAACCTAGTTCTTTCGATTGTTGTTACTAAAAATTACTAAAAGAGTTATGTAGGACTCAAATCTATGGTGGGTTCCAAATCTATGGCAAATGTTGTGCAAATGAAAAACAATGCACTACATTATGAACGACGACGATAGGATGTCTACAAACATTTGTGAAATAATCTAAAATAATGTGCCCCGTAAAAATAAGAATTGTCTAATATGTGTAACCTGTTTAACCCGTTCGTTAAACCAACAAGTAATTCCCTTAACAAACAAGAAAGCAGTTTTAATATATATAAAAACCATAACAGTTTGGCTTCTCATTTAATATTTCTTTCATCGTTATTATAAATTCATCTCTATTTTTTTTAATAAATATTGAAATCAAATCATATCTTTCACTTGATAATCTTTGCAAGCCGTAGACGCTAAAATATTTACTATAACTCCTTTTCTAAAATATCCAGTACTGAAGGTGGCCTTAGTCATCTTGGAATTCGGCCTGTACATAAGATTTTGTCCCTCTTCCGGATATTCGGTGACATCTTCTTTTAAACCATCCGCAAATTGTTGTCAGAGTAAATACCTGTATATGGATTGGTGTTCAAATCTATGGGCTCTGCTCTGAACAATCTATTACCAGGTTTTTTGTTTGTACCAAATGTAAGTAAAATAAACAGTTTAGTAGTGGCACAATGTCTTGAAGACGAAATAAATCTATATTTGTAAGGTGTTTTGTGCAGCGTTTTAAGTCATTGTCATTTTATTTTCGACATATGAGTTTGAATCTCCCTCTGGTATCTTTCTGCTCTCTTTTTGAAGCCTGTACGTAGTTGAAACTTTCATATTATTCCGTTCTGCTTGAAAAGAGGTAGCTAAATGTTTATGTTTGTTACAGATGTCATTTTTTGAAAATGGAGTCAGATGGAATGTTGGTTAATATATGATTTTCTTTTGCTGAACCTCAATGAATAATTAACGTCAAACAATAATGATATTATTGGCAGCCTTATCAGCCAGGGCAACAACTAATTCCTTGACGACGTCTTTTAGCTTATATTTGATACCAGGAATGGGGCTATTATGGTTGATGTAAGGAGTAATATGTTCTTCATGTTGAATACGACTACGTTCATTACTGAATTAAAGAAAACGAATCTAAGGACTTTACGTCAGCTTTTTCTTGTTTTATATATTTCGTGCAGTAAGTGAAGAATGAATCGTGGATGATGTTACGACACTCATTCCAATCGATAATTTATTGGGGACGATATTTAGGTCCTTAACTGAGGAATGCTTTCAGCTCTCGGTCATGGACGATGTTAAGGTCTCCTGTTATACATTGGAACAGGGGCCATAACTGTACTCGGAACTACTGCAATTTCATGACGTATGTGTATTGTATGTTAAAATCTTTACGCTATTTTTACAGACAGAGCTTGCCCTACTGGAATGTCTAGATGTTCCGCAAATGACCCAAATTGCATATATGATAGTTGGTTCTGCAACAACCAACCAGATTGCGAAAACAGAGAGGATGAAAGTCCGAATAGTTGCCTTAATCGTAAGAAGATATTTAGATAAACACATGTGTACATAAAAATGTTTACTCGTGTATTTTTAATTAACGCCATGTAAAGCATTCCTTCAATCGAACTTATTAACTTTGTATGTGCAACAAGAGGCCGATTTGTCGTATATCGACCGCATTTACTCACTTTGTTCATTTGTTCGTTTGGGTTAAATTGGAACGATAACAAGACTGGTGAATTTTAACTTTTCATTTTATATTTGCTTAAATGTGCGTAAAATATAAGTCGATGTTTTTTTCATTTTTATTTTCAAAATGAAATACATGATATGTAAAGTTTCTCAAATATATGAAAAAATGCAGTATAAGGTTTATACTCCCCCCTTTTTTGAATTGACCTTGGGATTAGATTGTGTTGTTTAGACTTTTTCAACCCATCGTGTTCTTTTGACAATGCCTGTTCAAAGTAAACAATAAAACAGTTAGTTTCTGTTGGTTGATGTTGACTTATGTTTGGTTTTGTCTAGTTTGATAGATTTCTTTCTGAGACTCCTGAAATTACCTGAGAGTTTGTTATGATTATTCATACTTGATTTATTAACATATTCAGTATTAACAATACATATCAGCTGGTACTGGTACTTTTTAAGTGTTTGCTTGTTCAGGACTAATTTTCTTACAACTATTTATTTGTGTACATGACACAAACAAAGTGTTCATACTATTACTTTAAAAATGATACGTAATGCAGTGTCCAAAAATGGAAGATCGTTGCATGTAATATATATATATATATATATATATATATATATATATGTATATATATGTGTATCCTATGTCTATACATGAATTTGGGGTCGATAATACTTTCAAATTTCGTTTTTAATTGTTCAAGTATAATGTTTCGTCGTAGTATACGTGTACAACGTTTCATCTAAAACCAAAGAATGGTTCAGAACACGAGATACTTTTTTCATTTGAAAATGTTAGATAATATTAAAATATATTGATAAGACATTGAAATAGATTCTTCTTAATTTATCTTTTCAGGTCCAAAAGGATCCATTGAATTGCCGTGGCTGACATAGCTAGCAGTCTCATTGAATTTTAAGTAAAAACACCTCACCATACGACAACAGATATAAAATTGAATTAAATGAATTAAACTACACGCCTTTATTGTATCTGTAAATAGTTAGAATGGTAATTTGGTTTGTACGAATCTTGAGATGTTATCATTATATAATAAACAAAATATGAAATATGTCATGGAATTGTTCAATTGGGACCGGTATAATTTGTATCGTTAGTCTTGTCATTGTCGTCTCCAGTCACTGTTAATAGGCCTTCATGACGATATAAAAATCAGCTGAAATTCAACACAATGTTCACAGGTTTTTTTTACAAGAAAAAACACCATGGTACAACTGATCTACATGAACTATGAAAATTGAATGAGGATAAATAAAGGCAACAGTAGTATAACACTGTTCAAAACTCATAAATTCATGGACAAAAAACAAAATCGAGGGAAACGCATTAAATATAAGAGGAGAACAACGACACACCACTTAAATGTAACACACACAGAAAAGGACCAAGCATCAGACAAAACCCCACGAGAATAACAAATATAACATCAAAACCAAATACATGAATTTTGGATAGACAAGTACCGGACACGTCTTATCGTAATGTGAAATTACACTCAAAAATAAGAGAAAACAAACGACGCAACGTTAAAATGTAACACAAACAGAAACGAACAATAATATAACAATAGCCATATTCCTGACTTGGTACAGGACATTTTTAAAAGAAAAATGGTGGATTGAACCTGGTTTTGTGGCATGCCAAACCTCGCACTTTAATGGCAATGTTAAATATAACATTGAAATGACAACATAATATTACAGGACTACAATACAAATAAATAGGAGGACGTATTAGACAAAGAAACACATGATTAATGGATAACAAAAAGCATCCGGTTTAAAATTCAATACGCCAAAAACGCGTCTCGTCCACACAAGACTCATCAGTGACGCCCAGATATAAAAGATCGAAAGTGAAAACAAGTTCAAAGTTGTACAGCACTGAAGATCAAAAGTTGAAAAAGGTTGTGTCAAATACGGCTATGTTTTTATGCTTGGGATAAGAACATCCTTATTATTTAGAACAATTAATGCTATTGCAAACAGTAATTTTTATCAAATGAATATAAAAGATATACATAATGGAACTGAAGTATTAACTAATTACAGAAAACAAACACGAATACATAATGCAAAGGCCAACACAGAATAGACACACCCGACTCAGTCCAGGCCCCAACGCAATAAATGATAAAAATGACGTCACATACGATGGTGAAAAGGCACAAAAATTACGTAATATTTTAATTTATGATATTTCTGAAACAGCACTAAAATGACGTCACATATGAAAAACTATAACTCAAAAGTAAGATAGAATTAGGATTGATTTAAGATTATAATAGAACTAAATACTTATATTATATTTAAACACAATACATATTGCAATACTTATTCATAGCAATTAACTATATTATATATACATGTATGTCCAGTTTGTTATGAATCCAACTTCAAACGTAAATTATCGTACAGATTACGTTGAACAAAATTAAATCTAATAAATGAAGGCGGTTATTAATTTTTCTTTCCATAACACATAAGTATAATAGAAAAGACGTCAACACATTTGACAAAATCCGATGAGAATTACAAATATAACATTAAACATTTAAACTAAATACATGAAATTGGGATAGACAAGTACCGTAACACGTCTTATAGTAATGCAAATTCACACTCATCAAAACAGTCACAATCGGGAATAAGTCACGTTTGGTAATTAAATGATTAGACGACATAATGACAAACCACAATCTACCATGTGGTAAAAATGTCCTTAAAACGTTTATTTGAGGGAAATAAAGCTTTCTTTCAATTTCAAGATTTTTCTTTTCAGCAGTATAATTTCGGTGTTTTAGTTACCCAATTTGTAATTTACGCACATTTATGACCAATGTTGGTCTCTTTGCAAGAGGGTAGGACAAACAAAATATGTGTACGCGAACACTTACTATGCTTATCCAATCAAAATTCAAAGACAATTATGATTTTAAATATGATTTTTCACAGTACTTGCGTAAAAAAAAATGTCGAAATTTAGTGTCTGTATGTGTAAACAAGTGCTCTTGTTCAATGTAACATATTTCCCTGCAATCTTCAGTGTTTCTGTTATATTGTCTTTTGTGTAAGACTTTCAAATCTGTTTGTTAATATATTGATACGCATTTTTAATAATGAATCACTTCAAACCTGTGGTTATCGGATTTCTTATTGTCATACACATATTTCCTG
The DNA here is from genome assembly GCF_965363235.1 of Mytilus galloprovincialis. Classification (NCBI taxonomy): domain Eukaryota; kingdom Metazoa; phylum Mollusca; class Bivalvia; order Mytilida; family Mytilidae; genus Mytilus; species Mytilus galloprovincialis. The sequence continues at coordinate 9,024,658 of NC_134846.1, forward strand.
GCTGACATTCAACAGAATTGAAACAAGCCCTTGCATATGTCGATGATAAAACGTATCATATACGTTTTTCTGCTATAAAGGGTATACTGTCGCCTCTTATAAGTCGATTACTAATTCTAATAGTTCATGTTCATGCTAGGTCCTATTTCAAGATTAGTGCAAAACCCTAGTAAATGAACTTTCGTCGGATTTGACTTTGTTGATTTTATGATAATTAGAATATAACGATAACAATGTTCAGTGATTTCAAGATTTTAACATGGAATACAACAATAATAATGTTTTGAAGATATAAACATGGCAGTAAATCCATTACTGATAAACAAGGAAAAAACCAAGACACAGTCGAATTCCATAAGTTCAAGACAAATAGACAGTAACGAAAAACAAAATTACCTAAAAGATAAATAAAAACATCCATACAAAACTACAGTGAAAACTAAAAAGTTAAGCAACACTGCCTCATTAGACACCGTTCTTGAATTTGTGTCCTCGGGAAATCCTCAGTCCCATATATTATTATGATACCAACATGACCAATGGTGTTACTTATTGCACGTGAAAATGCGATGTTTTATAATTATCTACATTTAGATGAATAGAATGGTTCTGTGTCTACGACTTATATTTCGTCTTAAATTTCGATTCTCAAAAATCCATATAGGGTAATGTCGGCAATTTTCGACCACTTAACGGTAAATTCGATTATGACTTCAGAGAAAAAAACAATGGTCATCTTGACGAAAACATCTTTACATATTGGCTATTGTTTTCGTCGATGAAACAATACATAATTTAGAATTGTAATTAATAATAATTTAAAGTTGATCAGCGACTGATATTATTCAGGCAGTCCTTCAAACAAAAGTTTCTAAAAAATTCGAAAGACTTGTTTGAAGCGGATTTCAGAAGAAGAGATGAACGTCTACAACTGCTCGCACTGGGCATGCGTATTTCAATCAATTGTCGTGATCTGTATTGATAAGATCACACTAATGACTAGTTTGTGTGCTCTGTATGTGAATAACTATAGTGTTGTATGTGCTATTGTTTATTCAGTGTGCCCTACTTACGGTCCATAATTGATTGATAAAGAACACGAACTTGTGCATGTATTGAACTCCATTTTTTGAAATGGGGATCGGGCCGGGGCAGACTAGGTATACCATGGACATTATTTTTGTTTGTTTTTTGATCAGCGGTATACCACTGTGGGCTTTTTTACATCTTCATACTGGTTTGTGAGATGTAGTGCAGGGAAAATGTGTATAAAATTGAAGAAGTATGTCAAAACCATGCTTTGACGGCATATGCAGTCGCTTTACTTGGCTGATATATTGAAAACATACTGTATTTATGTTTGATTGACAATCACAACCACTTTTTTTTTCGCTCTCTTCGTTTTATGATTTGCAAAGTTTTCCTTATCAAAGTAATGATCCAATTCATGTTAGAAAATTATTAAACTAAGCTTTGATGAAGTTTTTGCACAGTATTTGAATTTCTCTTATTTTTATTCACTTGATAAAAAAATATCTTTATGCTTTTTTTTTGTGTAAATATTTCCCCATCTTTTTCTTTTTTATAAACGGTATATTATTATGAATATATTGAAGCAATATAATTTACATTATTCATATAAATACAAATATGGTAAGTCTATATTGAAGCGGGTAAAATATCTATACTTCTAAAAAACACGAGGTCTAATTTGTTTGCTGACGAATTCAACTTTATATATAACTAAAAATTACAACATTGTAGGCCTTTTTGTTTTGCACGTAATTTATATTACCAATAATTAACCAGTTACGGTTCGAATCCGATACCGATACGAGTAGTGTATGCATATTACCTGTTACCTTAAACTAAGGTTTTAATGCCCGCAGGCAAGATTGGCCATAGAAGTATAAGGCTATTATTTAAGATAATTCTTATATCTCTTTTCAACTGTTTCTATGTCATACGTCCATGGCTTTTAAATATTTGATTAAGGTCATTCCAGAAAAGCAATTCGGACGCATGAAATTTATGAACGTGTTGCTTTCATTTGTTACTTATATACACTCAAATTTTAAAACATAATGATACACTAAATAAATGTCGATAAAACGATTTAAACCTTTTAAGTTTAATAAGGATAATTTATACTAGATGACTGTTGTGAAAATATTTTAAATACATAATATTTAATTTGATTTAATGTAGCGTTGTTTAACGAAACAATGTATTTGTCTGTTATCATACGTATTATTTGAAAGCCAATTTTGTTGTTTAGATTCATTTTTGGTATGATATTTTTAGGAAAAAAGTCAGAACATATGAATTTTTATTTTCTTTAACGTTTACCTCTTTCGGATCTAAAATTAATAACACAAGAACTTTAGAAATAAAAGAAACAATTTCAATTACGGGTTGATCAAATTACAGTCAGTTGTATCATGTTGTATTTGAACGGAAAAAATGTTCTTTTGATTCTTTATCAGCAAGATTTCTTTTTCTTTTTTTGGAATCATTCCAAATATGATTTTCTATCAGGTACATTTAATAAAAACTTGTCCTGCAAATAAAAACAAAATATATGCATCGATAGAGTTCATAGATATTTTGTGTATCTTTTACATTACGTACATACGACATTGGAAACAAGTAAATAAGAGATTCAGAAAAGAACTTCAATATTAACATGATGACATTACAACTTTGCCTGTTCACTTACTAAATTTATATAGCATGCAGTATTTGAACCAGGAAAATTTGGCTTCTACAATATATGCTTGGAGCTAAGGTGCAAGTGCATTTACCTCAAAATGTTAACGTATGATTGAAATCTCGTTGTAAGTATATGAGGAAAAATAGATTTGGACGAAGAAGCTTTACTATTATAAATTATATTGTAAATAATACAGTATTAAGAATAAAAAAAAATCTAAGTTTAGTTGATGAAACAAACCGACACTTACATATTAATATGACGCGGAATTAGGGTCATAAACATCGAATTTAGCATAAGCCTAAATAATTTTAGCATATGCTATATTATAATTCAGCATATGCTAAAATGATTTTAGCATAAGCTTTATTCATTTAAGCTTAAGCTAAATTCATTTAAGCATAAGCTGAATTCATTTTTGCATAAGCTGAATTGTTTAGCTTATACATAAATGTTGGAGCGGAATCAAGGTCATAATTATTAAGATTAAAGTTTATTTTAGCATATACTTTATGATTTTAGCTTATGCTTAAATGAATTTAGCTTATGCTAAAATGATTTTAGCTTATGCTAAAATGAATTCAGATTATGCTAAAATGAATTTAGCTTCTGCTAAAATGAATTTAGCTTATGCTAAAATGAATTTAGATTATGCTGAAATGAATTCAGCTTATGCTTAATCATTTTTTTTATCCAATCAAAATCTCGTTTTCTTAACTACTTTTATACTTTTCTCAAATTAATAAATGTTTTTCTTAATGTAAATACATATATAAAAAGTGGGGACTATGGCCCTCTGTCATCCCACTTAATCAGTCTTTTCTACCAATTAAGCCGATTTTGTATAAAAATTTTGGTCTCACATGTTGGAAAATTTTCAAATTCTTGACACGTGTTTGTTGTTCAAATATAATTTCTATGTGTAATTGTGTCTACATTGTTTTCGACCTTTTAACCCTTAACGATGCTATAGATATACAATGTGTACATTTGTTGCCGATTGAAAACTTCACTACTGTGTGGTGTTAACAGGTCGAATACAATATATATACATTAAAATCGATGACAAGTTGAGATTGGAACAAATGATGTTTTTCAATCTTGTTCAATGATTTAGCACTATCAGAAATACAGGTCAATTTTTATTTGCAGCACAATCCCATTTGTAGCTTTTGAGTAGTTCAGTGTTTGATAGTACTTAACTTTTGCTAATTCTGGAGGGGTCATGCTGTGCCGCATCTCCGGGGACTTCGACCCACCCCATCGTGTTTCGACCATCTGTATATTAATTTCAGATTTCAAAGTCACAATTTACCAAAATCAAATAAAACATAGTGACTAAAGAAAATCTCCAAAAACATGAAAAAAGAACATTTACAAAAGTATGCTAAATTCGAATAAGACAGCAACCATTTGATTTTCTGGCGGGGGTGAGTGGGAGGGGGGGGGGGAGCTATGGATCTTTTTCATTCCAGCTTTTGGAAAAAAAATGTTTTTAAGATGAGAAAAAAATATTTGTTTCGTCCTCAGCATATGCTAAAATTGAGAGAAAAATTGCTTTCGTCTTGTCGCCAAAATAATAGATTGTTAAAAAAAAACTCTGTCCGGAAGAAAAATCAATACCCTTTACCTCCCTCCCCCCAAAAAAAATCAAATGGTTGCTGTTTTAGTCGCAAAATCACTCGAGAAGAATAAATGCATCCAAGCAAGCGGTGCATGAGAGAATAGCAAAATCGACTTCTCAGCCATTCACGAAAAGCTTTGGATCCCGTTGTTTAACTGGGTAAATAGCCAAAAACGTTCCTATTATGTTGAGCGTAGCAATAGTTTTTCCTTTTGAATCAAACACTGATCAATTGATTTGTTTAAAAACTATGTGAAATATAACAATAAAATGACAACACAACATTACAGGACTACAATATAAATAAATAGGAGAACACAATTGAGAAACACACGAATAATAGCTAAAAAAAGGCAAAAAGTTTAAATTCATAATACGACAGAAATGCATTTTGTCCACACAAGACTTACTAGGGACGCCAAGATACAAAAGTTTGAAAGCCGAAACAAGTACAAAGTTGAACAGCATCGAGGACCAAAAGTTCAAAAAAGTTGTGCCAAAAACAGCCAGGGTATACCTTATATAATACAGGTCTCTGGTGGATTTTACATATGACGGTGAAGTTTACCTTATATTATACAGGTCTCTGTTAGATGTTACATATGACAGTGTAGTACACCTTATATAATGCAGGTCTCTGGTAGATGTTACATATGACAGTGTAGTACACCTTATATAATACAGGTCTCTGGTAGATGTTACATATGACGGTGTAGTACACCTTATATAATACAGGTCTCTGGTGGATCTAACATATGACAGTGTACATGCAGTAAACCTTATATAATACAGGTCTCTGGTGAATGTTACATATGACGCTGTAATACACTGTATCTGTATAGTTGAACACCCAATTCCAGGATAAAAGCATATATCGATAATCATTTAAACTTTGGACAGGCTTTGTCTACTTCAGGTACACGGGACACATCTACTGTACCTGAAGTTCAGACCTTTGCAACTTACATACATCCAAATCCGAATATTGTGTGTATTCCCATGACAACTTTCGACAGGCTTTGTTTACTGGAGAAACAAATCAATTGTACCTTTTGTCTAGACCCATTTAATCTACATACGTCCAGCTCTAATGAATATTAATATATACTTGTATCCAAACTTTATACAGGCTTTGTCTACACCAGGAACACATCTACTGCACCTAAAGTACAGACCAATGCAACTTACATACATCCAAATCTTATGAATAATGATGTGTATTCCCATGAAAACTTTCGACAGGCTTTGTCTACTATCTTTCTACACAATAAAAACCAATTATACCAAGCATGTTTCATTAGATAGACCATCTAAGATCATAGTACTATCTTACTACGCAATAAAAACCAATTAAACCAAGCAAGTTTTATTAGATACACCATCTAACATCATAGTACTATCTTTCTACACAATAAAAACCAATTATACCAAGCATGTTTTAAAAGATAGACCAACTAACATCATACTACTATCTTACTACACAATAAAAACCAATTATACCAAGCATGTTTCATTAGATAGACCATCTAACATCATCGGACTATCTTACTACACAATAAAAACCAATTATACCAAGCATGTTTCAGTAGATAGACCATCTAACATCATAGTACTGTCTTTCTACACAATAAAAACCAATTATACCAAGCATGTTTCAAAAGATAGACCAACTAACATCATAGTACTGTCTTACTACGCAATAAAAACCAATTATACCAAGCATGTTTCATTAGATAGACCAACTAACATCATAGTACTATCTTACTACACAATAAAAACCAATTATACCAAGCATGTTTCATTAGATAGACCATCTAACATTAAGTACTATCTTTCTACACAATAAAAACCAATTATACCAAGCATGTTTCATTAGATAGACCATCAAACATTATAGTAATATCTTATGTCGCAATAAAAACCAATTATACCATGCATGTTTCATTAGATACACCATCTAACATCATAGTAAAAATATTTTGCCCCATAACACCCCTTTTTCTTTTTATTAAAGTCTTCAATAGCTAATAAAAGGTTATTTATCGAAATTTAAGCAGATTCTATATTTCTTTTAGATCAATATTCATTGGCAGATCCAAGGGGGGTTCCGGGGGTTGGAACCCCCCTTTTTTTGGCCGATAAATGCATTTGAATAGGGACATATAACTGGAACCTCCTCTTTATCCTGGGTTGGGACCCCCCTTTTTAAATGCCTGTATCCACCCCTGAATTTGAGACCAAGATACATGTTATACCAATGCAAATATAAGGTAAAAGTTTGAGTCAGACTCTTCCAGACATTTTTCAACATCCAAATATTTCCATAAGGAGCTCCATAACCTATCAATATTTTGAGCTTATTTTGTTCCTCAACTAATGCTCTTCGGACTTATACTATCAATTTAAAATAAGATGTTTTTAATTTCACCTTAGTACAACCACTAGTAGCACGATTTCAGTCTGAAACGGTCATTTTGGTCTGATCACATCTTGATTGACTGGATTTACCGCTAGAGAAATTCGTCAAGATATTTAAGATAGTTAAGTCGTCGTTCAGATCGATAGCCTCATCAGGTAAATCAGTTCGTTAAGGCATGTCAAGACGGAAAAGACTGAATCGTCTAGCGGGCTGTTAAGATCCGTTACGACTGTGTCAGACCAAAACAGACCACGGATGGGAAATTACGTTAAGATGTTGTCAGACCGTGTCAAGGCATGTTCAGATTTTAAAAATTTGGATAAAAAACGGGTGAAACTTTCACAGTGATTATCAGGGGTTGCTCCCCTTTTAAGAATAAAATAAAAATTAGAAAGAAGACGGTTTATGTTAACTGAAAGTGTACCATGTCCCCTTAATTAAATAGAAAAAATAATCAACTTTAATTCTTGCTTCTTTCTATTTAATTAATTAATATTTTTGATATTAAAAAAAATAAGTAGCTCAAAGTCAAACTGCTGCACAAACCGCTGCGACTTGAGTTAAAAATCAACAGATTGCCGAAGTATTATTTATTTATTGAATATTAAAGCAACTGAAACTTTATAAGTGATTGCAAATACATTTGTGCAATTACTGACTGGTGCCGTGGTGAAAAATTTGTCAACTAGACTTATCAGTTATAAATTAAAGAATTACAGATGTTCTTAAAAAAATACGGGATGTCGGGATGATCATAGTGACTTGAAAACGCGTAATCATGTTTAATTAAATTTTGATGTATTTTTTTTTTTAATACTGGAAATGAAAAAAACACATTATCACTTATTTTCTTTATGTTTTCCATATAAATTTCATTTTGGGTAAATTTGAGGCAGGAAAAATCTATTAAATAACGAAAGTTGCCAATCAATCTCGCAGTGCACAAATTATTCGGAAGACTTTTGCAATACTCTATGTAGTTTAAGGTTACCCCAGAGGAGTATCGATTGAGGCACGCTATCGTTGGCGCCATTTTAGATGCTGAAGCCGAACAAACTACAACCTGTAAATTACATCGGAAATAGTAGACACCCGTAAGTAGATTTTTCTAATAGAAAACTATCTTATATTGCCACCGGCCTTATAATATCATTTATAAATGTAAAAATGTATAGATATATTGCAATTTGCAGAGTAAGAGCCTAGAGGCTTCTTTCAGTTTCCGCACTCCATCATAACAAATTAAAATTGATAACTTGGCAGTGAATTCCGTGCTAATAAATGTTTGAAACATCACCACCTTAGTCTGACTTGAAAATCCCTTGTATTCACACAAAAGTATATTTCTGAACTTTCTATTTTAAAAAAAATATATATGAAATGAGGGGGTGGGGATGGGGTGGGGGAAATATACCTTTTTGTGTTAACCTGTTATGGCCCTTTTCAAGGTGCTGGTAACTGTTATTTGAGATCAAGTTGTTCGTTAAATGTTATCAGCATTTTGGCATTTTTTGTGACCTGTTTTTGCCAAAATCTAGGTGTTGTTAACCTGTTAACAGACCCCTATTGCCCCTCCCCCCCCCCCTGATGAAATATTCACTGACAGAATTCACAAAGTAGTGTATTGAATATTTTTCTACACACTGTTATACATAGATATATAGGAAGATGTGGTGTGTTTGCCAATGAGACAACTATCCGTCCAAATAACAATTTATAAAAGTAAACCATTATACATGTGGTCCAAGGACACAGTTATCGTCCTTTGGTTTTCGTTGTCTACGAATATAGTCCCTAGTGGAAACAGTGTATAACTTGCATGTTTTATTTGATACACTTTCCCAATTTATTTCTTGATATTAAATGCATGCAATATTAAGTAGGGGGATGTAATTACATGTTAAAAAAAATTGGGTGCTGAATCTTTATGTTAAGAAGTAAATTAGTCCAGTTCTAAAAGGTCAAATTTTAGCACGTCTTAAGCTGTCAAACTGAATTTTACACCCCCTTAACACAGAATTGTCAATATTTTGAGTTAGAGCTAGTAGAAGTTTCTATAAATTTGATATTATTTGTCTCACTGGTAGTACACTACACTGTAAAATCATTTTGAGAAAGAGCAGGTGCAGATTTTTTTAATTTGAATTTATTGTCTAAAAGAAATGCACTACAAAATAACTGTGTTCTCGGGCCTAAGAAGGTCAAATTATGGCATTCAACTGGGAGCCTTGTTGACATTAAAAGAATGAAAAGAAGTATTGTCCACTGTCATTGATAATTTTTTACAATATTTGAATAAGAAACTTTCTTAAGGTGCAAGTGTAATTCAGAACATATGCATGACAAGGCAATGAATATGAATGAATTATTTGAAAAATAACTAATCTGTACTTCTACTTAAAACTTAATGTATTTTGAAAAACATGAAAAATGTATTCTTAAAAGTACATGTATTAACACAGACTTTCAATTTTTCCTGAAGTTTCATTGGTGGAGCTTGACTTTTCACAGTATGGTGGTCAAGGGTCTCTAGTTCTGAAGTTTGATTATTAACTTTTTTCTACCCTTTATATTACATTATAAGAGGCATAAAAAGCAGTAGAAAGTGCTTGCCTAAATAAAAAAATCCCTTTCAGAAAGCTGTAAAATATCGTCATATATGTATATGAAAATCATTATTTTCTTTAATTTAAGAAAGGAAAAATGGGGAATTTAATAGCAGAGTCTTAAATACTTAGCTATTACTCAATTGTGTTCAATTTTAAACTATTTTATTCATCTCAGCTTTCTTCTACATGTAATATTTATTTGTTGACACTTACATGACTGATAGTTGATTTACATGTATAGATATCAGTAATGATAATTATAACAAGTTACATTTTTGTAACTAACATCTAAATCACACCCAGCTTCATATAGACCAGTACTGTCCTTATGCAAATTAAAATGTTACAGATTAGGACCATCACTCAGTTGAGAAAATATTGTTTATATATATTTGTACATGCATTGATAATTTAGTAGCAAGATTTTCTCAGATTTAAATTTTAAGTGGTTTCTATGTATTACATTGACCTATGGTTAGAGGAATGGTTAGGATCCGGCTTAGATGTTTAACCCCGCCACATTCTCAATTACTGTATGGTGTATGTGCCATGTATCATGTGTATATTTGTTTGTTATTTTTTGTACATAATTTAGGCCAATAATTTTGTTGTTATATGAAGGATTTCACTAATATACAACAGCAATTTATACCTGAAATTTCAACCAAGAAAAAAAGGTGTATAAATGCTCATTATTGAAGGCTGTTTACCATGTTCACCTACATTTGCTAACTGCTACAATATTTGATCTAGTGGAGACTTGTATCAATAGTAATCATACATATACATTTTTTTACATGTACACGTACCACGTAATTAATATATTAAAAATAGCTGGCCATTTAGTTATGGAACATGAGAGACAAACATTGTCATTGTAAGACCTTAAATTAAGATTTATTTAGAGTCTGATAAAACCGGGCTGTATTGGAGATACAAATGTACATGTAGGTGTAGTAAATCAGTAAATTAAGTCTCAAATAAACTTTATTTCATCACCAAACATAAAATCAGGACCATTTTCCCCATTTCAAGCCTCTGTAAGTTTTCTTCTATTTTCACCATGTACACACATGCGCAAAGTCAACTTTCGAATACACATCCTAATTGGAATTTTGTACATCAGGAGTTTGTAAACATTGACCAATAAGACAATGATTTAAAACATAATGAAATATTGGCAAGCTAAAAAGGTAAGACCAGTTCGAGTCTATGGACATTTCATGCTTTTCTTAATCCCACTGACTTCATTCTTTTTTATACGGCCGCAAAAATAAAAATAAAATATGGTTGTATATTGGTATCACATCGTCCGAAGACGGATTGTTTTCGAATTATAACTTTTGTATTTATATAAGTAAAAAGAAATCAAAAAATTTTAACACAATGTTTATAACCACAAAAGAGGGGTTAAATATCTATTTTTGTATGTTAAATTAACTCACATAAACTCTTGTAATATGATAGGGGGTTAGGGGGGATATTTGTAGATCATAACATTATGTTGAATAACAACATAAAAAGAAATTTGTCTAAATATATGTAAAATTAATTCCTAACTTTTGTCTCATTTGGGTTAATACGTGTACAAAGTGATGGTTACATTACCTTAGATGAATATGGATTTTTCTGGTTATTTTGATATATGTGATAAGTACAATATACAAATAATTAAAAATGTTAATTGTGCATAATTCGTACAACTGTATTTTTTTATGGTCCTGGGGCTGGCCTGTTATCATTTTTATACCCCATGGAAAGAAGACACAGAGAGTATAATGTTTTTGACCCGTCCATCCGTCAGTCCTGTTTCTTGTCATAGCAACTCCTCTGAAACTACACTGTAACAGAATTTAATGAAGCTTTTTGAAGATAATAAGGACATACTACGTAGATGTGCATAAAGACAGGATTTTTTTTTATATTTTTCTTACACTTACTTAATTTCTCCTAAGACAATGTGTGGATGTGGGGTATGTGAGGTTGTTAAATCTTGCATGAAGAGATATTTCCTGTATCACAGTATTGATAGTGTCATTATTATATTGAAATTAAATACCATGATCTATCAAATGATATCCAGTAATTACTTGTGATGAAACTACATTTGTGTAATAGCAGAGTATGATCAAATATAACACATTTTTAAATGAATTTAATTTCGTGCCTTCTCAGTCAGAAATAATAACCTCCCTTGAATTGTTAAGTTGCTTTATATTATGAACAGATACTGGTGAGCACCCAGCCACTTTAAAAGGGGGTCCCATCCCAGCACAAAAAAGGGGCGAGTTCCAACTATATGTCCCCATTCAAATACATTATCGTCTAAACAGTTTAAGATTCGACGGTTTTCTTCAACAATATGGTTTGATAAATTTCTTTCGAAGTTCATTATACTTTTCACATACTAAAATAAAATGATAATCATCTTCAATTACTCGTTTATCACACATATTACAAAATCTCGGACATCTCTCAATATTATGAAATCGACAAGTTTCTATATTCAAGCAGTGAGCAGATATATGCGGTATTTACCAATAAATGGTTTTATCAATATAATTTTAAAACAGCTTGATCTAAATAAATTGTTGTTGTCAAATACATATATGCAACATACATTTAGGCGAGATTTCAAAAAAAATTAGTTCATTTCACTATTAAAGCTACCGTTTAATCTATCTTTGAACTCAATTTAAAACAAATTCACATTGTTTACACCCTGATGCATAACCGTACTTTTAAAGCGTTCATCCGTATCAATAAATTGTTTCATATCAAAATTGAAGTGCATGAGTATTATTAACGTCTGGGATGAGTGTGAGAAATCTCTGTTGATGGAAATAACAAAATTTAGCTGAATTTGCATTATTCAATTAATGAAAAGGCAAGCTAGTTTGTGTTTAAAATGATATTGTTGGAATGGATTTATAGCATGAAAAATGTGTGTAACCGATTGTACATTGACTTGGACTGCGAATTTGAAGATCATATATTTGTGAAATCACATTCTACAAGATGACATATTTTGTAAGTACGTTAACCTTTTATTCTTATTCTAGTATCTTTGAAATGCATTTTATAGCTGACTATGCGGTTTGGGATTTGCCCATTGTTGACGGCCGTACGGTGACATGTAGTTGTTAATATCTGTTTCATTTTGGTCTCTTGTAGACAGTGGTCTAATTCGCATTCATACCACATCTTCTCTTTTATATTTATATAGCTATATTTCTTACAACTGCATGTTATGTGTACATGTTCCAGGCTCGTGTCGCTGAAAGAGGTCTCCTTTCAAGTTTGAAAATATGTGAATAGGTCGGGAAAACTATCAGAAATATAGTATGATAAAAAAAATTAGCAAAGTTCCCACTACTCTTTTTGTAAACTTTCTTGCTATTTCCGGATGTGTTTTAATCGAAGAATGTTCTCTCTATTGACACTATGGTATATAAACTCATCATATATACCATGATTGACATTTTATATTGACGGAAGACGTGCGTTTCGTCTAAAAAAAATAAGACTCATTAGTGCGCTCGAATAAAAAATTTAAAAAGGCAAAATAAAGTTCGAAGTTGAAGAGGATTGAGGACCAACATACGTATTCCCAATTACATCCACCGTAAGGTCATCTATTCCTAAGATAGAAAAGCCTCTTGTTCAAAAATAAAAAAAAATTGTTAACTTTCAATTTATAATTATGAACATATCAATGATAACTCTTCCATCCTTCAATTGCAAACCACATAAAACCTAAACAATTCAAGTGAACTTATAAATTAAATGATGAAAAATCGAATGGCGAACAAAATAGTATAATAGATTTGGTTTGGCAATCTTCGTTTTGAGACCTTATTGATGGGCTAGCTAGCATAAAGAATTACATGTACTTTAAATGTATAAAATACATATTTTCTACAATGATATATAATAATTAGGAATGGAAATTAAAATGCTTATTCAAAACATAAAAAGGATCTTTATTTGTATATTTAAATATCCTCGAAAATATCTTTGCGTTTGAAAGCTCTTTTAATATATTTTACACGTATATCGAAATGTGTTCATACCAATTGTCCCGCTTAATACCGAACCCGCGTAACCTTAAAATTAGGACATTACACGAACAAAACATTACAATTTCGTTTATTAAGTTATTATTACAGATATTTTATCATATCCACGGTTGAATGCACAATATCCCCACCAAGAAAACCGTCTACTGTTAGAAGAGGGACGACAGCCTAGATGTCGTGTGCAAAAATAATAATTACTTGGTACGGTTTCAGCTTGCGTATTGTAATTTTGAATAGTATAGATCGATTCGTGTTTTAAAATCAAATAAACGCTACTGCTTTCACTGATGACCGAAAAATTACTTTGATATATATATATAAAAAAACAATGTATTTGTTACATGTTTTTGGTATAAAATTATATATTATGAAGATCATATTCCGTAATGTTATGACCTGAATTCTATTCGATGTCTATAAAGCAAATTAAATCTAATTGCAATGTCTTTTTCAATAATATATTAGAAAAAAAGATAAATTAAGGACTTAAATGAAAGTAATAAAATTCTCCTATACAAAAATATTAAGATTAACTTGAAACAAGAATTTTACCTAAAACATAACCATTCTGACTCCAGAAAACTATGAACAAAATTCATTATTAGCGAACTCACTCTTTTAATAGAAAAGGTCAAACATTCCTAGATATCAGAGATATGCAAATTCTGTAATGAGATTGAGGACGAAAAACACTTCTGTCTCTAATGCTCTAAATATAATTTTTATAAAAAAAAAAATTTGACTCAACGAAAATCAATTCGGAGTGGAAAAACACTGCAAAAGATGATACACTTAAACTTAGGATATTACTAAACGCCACATCTCGCAGTCAAATTAAAAATACAGTTTCCTTAATATGAGTCTTTAGAACTGAGGACGGGAGACCCAAAACAATAATTTCAACTGCTACATTTTGTATTTTAATATTGTACTGTATATTTTTGTATATATGTTATGTTTGTCAGAGATCAGTTTTTTTTTATTTATATAAAAATTCAAGGCAAACGTTTTGTTAACATTTCGTTAGAAATCATTGAAATATCTAACAATTTTTAAGAATATTATTCATACACACAAAAGTCATTATAATAAAATTGAGAATGGAAATGGAGAATGTGTCAAAGAGACAACAACCTGACCATAGAGAAGACAACAGCAGAAGGTCACCAACAGGTCTTCAATGCAGCGAGAAATAATGTCTGCATCAGTTGATGCATATATATTCTTACGACGCTAAAAACGGCGATTTTCCATTAAAAATTTCAAATGTAATTGTCAAATACGTGACAAAATACGTAACCCTACGAAATAAAAACTTTTTTGGGTATTTTGATTTAATTCAAGATAAAATAAACACTTGATCATGACAAACTTTTCTTTGAAAATTAGTGTCATTTGTGCATAGGTCGACTTCGTTCTCTAAGACTATTTCTATTTTTTTGTGTAAAGAATGAATACAATATAACCGATTTTGTGTCAAATGCAGTTTGGTACGAAATAATAGCTTAAAACCTTTCAAACTATTCTAGTAATTTATCCATGCCGTATGGCGTAGGTTATGATTAGCCCTCGGGGAAAAACATTCAAAATTAATGTAGGGATAATTATGACAAGTACGTGTATTCCCGACAAACAATGACAATTACCAAATTCGTTTATTACGTGTACATGAATGCATTTTGTATAACCATTAAATCTGTGGCACCAAATCTATATATGTATAACTGTATAAATCACCCAAGCAGGAACATATATATAATACTTAGATTTACTGTAACCAGATTCACCTTTTATATTTCTTGACACGTGTGTTGTGAGGTTGATTTATTTTTAATAACTAAATAGATAAAAAAAAAATTAACGAATATATGATACATAATTGTAGATAATACAAAACTGGCTGTATGACATTATAAGTAATAACACGGGCCATGCTTGTAAAAACTGTGTGATAGTGGTTAGTTCGTATAATAAGTCAACGTTCGGTATAGTCAGGGCTCGAGAGACTAGTCAGGGATTGTTTTACACCAGGAGCCTTTGAATTTAAAAACATGGAACTATGTTATTGCCAATCAGACAATTATTGTACAACTAAATACTATTTTTGACTCTTTGGCTCTCATACCACAATGCACATCTTCTTAATCTATCTTTACGAATACGTCGCTTCTATATATCATAGTCCATATTTAGCAAAAAGTAAAAACACAAAAATACTGAACTCCGAGGAAAATTCAAAAAGGAAAATCAAAAATCAAAAGGCAAAATCAAAAGTCCAAGCACATCAAACGAATTGATAACAACTGTCATATTCCTGACTTGGTACAGGCATTTTCTAATGTAGAAAATGGTGGATTGAACCTGGTTTTATAGCTAGCTAAACCTCTCACTTGTATGACAGTCGCATCAAATTCCATTACATTGTCAACGATGCATGAACAAAACAAACATACTCAAAGAGTAAAAATGTCAAAAATAGGGGTACAACAGTCAATATTGTGTTATCATCTTAATATCACTACATAAACAACAAATGTAACAAAGTAGCACAAAAAGGCATACATCAAATTCAACATTATCATTTTGCTTTTCCTATACGGCTGAATCTACCCATAAATGAAAGAAGGTTTTCATTACTGGTGTAAAATTGCGCGATTGAAATTCGCACAGGTAGACATACAAATAATTTTGTCGTATGACGGCATACATAAATGCAGACTCATGTAAAGTAGATATAACAAAAAACAAACTTACAGTAAAAATAATAAATAAAATAATGGTGTGGTTCAAAGTATGACGGGATACTTAAGTACAGTTTCACGTCAAATACGGCTGAATTTATCTATGTAAAGTCTACCCATAAATGATAGAAGGTTTTCATTACTGGTGTAAAATTGCGCGTTTGAAATTCGCACAGGTAGACATAAAAATAATTTTGTCGTATGACGGCATACATAAATGCAGACTCACGTAAAGTAGATATAACAAAAACCAGATTTAACAGTAAAAGTAATAATAATAAATAAAACAAACGACAGTGTGAATATTTTGTGTATGAGTGTCTGAAATGATTCGATGACATACTAGTGTATAATGCAGGCTGTAATCTTTCAAATTTCTTCCTTTATATGTCATGCATCAAATAAAAAGTAGTATTATACATGTGAAAATTAAGGTGACAAATCTAAGGTAAAGTAGTGACTAAGACCAACGCGTCCGTTGTGTATATACCGCAAAGGATTTCTTAGTGCACTAAGAAGAAAGTTTAAGCACTCAGGACTCTAAAAAAAAAACGACCTTTTAAGGCCCCAAAGAACATGCCAGGATAAAAGAGAATATTAGTATATAACTCATATTAATGGTATCAATAGATATAGTAATTGTGAAGTAAAATGACTTTTTAATCAGCGTGTGCCACTCGGCACGTGACCAACGGCTTAATGCAAATTCCCAATCATCACAATAAAAAGGGCTTTCAAACTAAATGGTAGACCCGACCCCCAACATAGAATGGTTAAAATTTTGAGTTGGAGCCATTAAACTGCTCTATAATTTGACGTAATTTGTCTCGAAAGCAGTACACTGCACTGTGAGTATTTGTTAGATAATCACGCGCGATTTTATTATTTAAAGCTTTAAGGAAATGCTGTACGAAATAACTAAGATCAGTTTATTTGTACTCGTAACAAAAAGGAGAAAAGATTGGGCTGCCTCTCTGCAATTTTGTCTAGTTACTAAAGTAAAATCAAACTTTAATTCTCCGGCAATGCACATGTTGATATATATATTGTATAGGTCATTCCAACACTTACACTTGTTCTTTTACTTGAGTGCCGGGCTATTTAATTACCATTTTAATTCAAAGCTTGGATTTGAATCCTTCATTCTCCAGTACGTTTGAATTTCTACATACATCACAGAAAGTAATGAAAGTTGTGTGTTAAACGTCAATGCGAAAGCAAACAATCCATTAAAGAAGACTTTTAGAAGGCACATATTTATCTTTCGTCTGACAGCACGTATACACCACAGTTATCGTAAATTATATAAACATATAAAAAAGAATCGAACAAAAAACATTTTTTTTTTAGACAAAAAGAGAAAAGAACTGATAAGTGCGGGTTATCCATGCGCTTTTTAGCTTGCCTCCTTTATTTATGTTTCGATATTTCAAAACTTAATTATTCTTTTTTTTGAGGGACGGACAAAAATTTGTCAGTATAAAATCTAACTCTAACACTGTTTGGTGTAATTTTCAGACTTTTATAAATATTTGCATTAACCTTGTATCTATATCACTCTTAGATCCAGTGGACATGTATATTGTATGGTTTGTCACTTGCTTAGACTTGTTTGTAAAATATATATATATATATATATATATATATATATATATATTTATATTTATACTAAGTACTGTATATATATTATATAGATTAGAAAATAAATATTAGAAGGAAACATTGTTCGAATGAAAATTTATATACGGTGATACTTTAACACCGTCCCGACAGAGACTGACTGCAGTATTATGATCAGCTTTCGGAATCCGGAAAGTCTTTTTTCGAATTTCCGGATGTCGGGAATATTTTTTTCCAAGTTTAATAGAGTAACTCGCACGAAAAAAAATAAACATACGATAAACTAGGATTAATCAACAGACAACGAATTAAAGCAACTGTCATATACATAAAACAAAAATATGCATGTGTTAATTTGCCTCCGCTGCATTTCTGTGGATTGTCTCATTGGCAATCATACCACATCTCCTGAAGTAACTTTTTTTAGGTTACGTTAAGGATTTTCCGTTACTAATATTCAAATACGAAAAACTATTTCACCGGTGTTCACAACATTTTAAGGTTAAATTTATGACATACATATTGGAGAGTATACAATTAACATACGCCCTTGCATTTAATTTATTTTCAATATATATTTATATAAACTAACATTTATTAAAAAATAAACAACATGTATAGACGAATAATTTATTTGTTCCTCAACAGAACAAGAAAAGAAATAAAGAATCAACAGAAGATTTAATCTTTTTTATTAAATAATCCGGCAAAATATACTTCAAATTCTAATATTAAAATACATATATACATATTAATCTAAAATTAATTATCGAGTAGAAGGGGCGCAACTCGTGGTATCAAACCGGTATACTGAACGGATCAAAACAGGGTCTGAAAATTTTGAACGTAATTTTGTATCCATGGTCTGTTTTGGTCTGACACGCTCTTAACGGATCTAAACAAGCCGCTAGACGATTCAGTCTTTTCCGTCTTGACATGCCTTAACGAACTGATTTACCTGGTGAGGCTATCGATCTGAACGACGACTGAACGATCTTAAATATCTTGACGAATTTCTCTAGCGGTAAATCCTGTCAATCAAGATGCGATCAGACCAAAATAACCGTTTCAGACTGAAATCGTGCTACTAGTGAACCTTAAATTGTTTTTTGAAAATATCCCCATAAAACCAATAAATAAATAAATATAATGCTGCTATACTTTTGTTGGCAGGGTATTACAACACCTGTTATTCAATTGAACACACTAGAAACTTTGTTTATCATATCTGGGAATTACTGGGGGGGGGGGGGGGGAATTTCACAACACAAATAAGATAATGAACTTGTAATTGTATTGCAGATGCTGTTATATATGATTATATATTATACATCTATTTCATGAACTAAAGGCTTGCATTGCTTAATCATTATATTCATTCTGAACTAGTTTGGTTCAACATTTTCACACAACTAACTATTTGCCATGTTTAAAAGTAAAATAATGTGCAATTGTGATGGCCATTTCAGAAATCAAGACATTTTGGCAATAGTATACCTTTAGTATCTTTACTACCAGGACCAGGATCTGGGTTCATAAGGAAGTAATTGAAATCAGACTTAGTGCTTAGGTCAGAATAATTGAACTGAAATGTTTAACAACCTGAGGATCATTACTACCAGGACCTGGATCAGGGTTTTGAAAGCAGTCATTGAAATGGAACTAGACTTTGTGCTTGGTCAGATAAATTGAACTGAAATTTTTGACAAAAAAATGCATGTTGATTTTTACAAAAGTTGGATTGCAGGTTTAAAGCTAGCCTAACATTTTTATTTGTTTGAATATATTTTGACTTTTCCTGCATCACATTAATTATTCTTTATTCCGAATTTGATCTGAAACTTAATCCAGGCCAAGTTATATGATTCAAAGAAATGGTGTTATGGCAAGCATGCAAGCAAATGTAATTCTATGAATAATGGTAAAAAAAATATCATTAAAATAGCATAAAATTTAGACATTGCAATATCAATTACTATAATCTTTTGAATTTCTATTTATATTTCTTAAAATGTAGCCCCCACAAATCAAAAAAAAAAAAAAAAAAAAAAACATTTTGTAAATGAGATTAAAAGTGTCAATTTTATCCCTAGTGCACATTTGTTAAATTGATAGAAATCATCAAAATTATTTAGTTTCTTCTAGTAAACATCTTTGATGCTTGGTGTGTGTGTACCAAAAGACAAATAAAAGCACAGAAGTTTTGCATGTATCAAACCTTCATTTATATGATTTTTGGACTCATAAATGTTTTTTTTTTATATAAATGGTGGCCATATTGTTTGGTAAACAAAACATTAGCAATAAATTCAGGATGAACAACCCAAAAATTGATTTTGAGTTTAATAATGGTTTCAAAGAAAACGATTTTAAAAAGACAATGAATGATGTAAATGCAATAATCACCAGCAATCTGGGCAAGGTGAGCTAAACCTTTGAGCCAGGTGAGCCAAAAAGGGATTTTACAAGTATTAATACAACATGTACAAGCTGGCTTAAAAAAAGTGCAAATCCGTCACTATATTCTGATATTATATATTATGCATAAACCAAATATGCAATAAAAAGCTAATAAATGAGTAAAATCATATAAATCTACAGCAATGTGCACACAAGTTACCCAATTATTTGCTTATCATCACTAATGATCCACAATTCTGATACGTCCTCATGCACCATCCATCTGCAATTTAAGTGTCTTTATTAAAAGAACTAGCTATCATTGAGATGGGAGCCATCTCTGTTGGCCCCGCTGTGAATAATGTGCATTAAAAAATTGTATCTTTACCATAGGACATGGTTTTGTCAACTGAAATCAAAGTTTTTGACCTTGACCTATGACCTATGAAGTTGTAGATAAATTATGACACACCCTTTGGTGTTGGTTTATAAACATGTCAAGTATAAACTGAAATGATAAAGGTTCTCAAGATATAGAGCGGACACGATCTTTACCATAGGACATGGGGTTGTCAACTGAAACCAAAGTTTTTGACCTTGACCTTTGACCTAGGAAGTTGCACATAAATTATGACACACCCTTTGGTGTTGGTTTATATACATGTCAAGTATAAACTTTGAAATGATAACGGTTCTCAAGATATAGAGCGGACACAATCTTTACCATAGGGCATGGGGTTGTCAACTGAAACCAAAGTTTTTGACCTTGAACTATGCCCTAGGCAGTCGTTCATAAATTATGACACACCCTCTGGTGTTGGTTCATATACATGTCAAGAATAAACTTTGAAATCATAACGGTTCTCAAGATATAGAGCGGACACGATCTTCACCACAGGACACAGGGTTGTCAACTGAAACCAAAGTTTTTTTACCTTGACCTTTGACCTAGGAAGTTGTACATACATCATGACACGCCCTCTGGTGGTGTTTAATAAACATGTAAAGTATAAAGTATGAAATCATAATGGTTCTCTAGATATGGAGCGGACACAAAGTGTTACGGACGGACGGACGGACGGACGGATGGACAGACTGATCACTATAGGGGACCGCCTTTGGCGGGACCCTAATAAAGCCTAACCTTACTGAGGCAGAACGAGGTAAAATTTACAACATGTGGAGCAAGGTCTGCACCTGAGACCACTCACAGTTTTGTCATTAGTAATTACGGAGTGGCTATTTGTCTGGCCATTGCAATGCCCATGCCATTTTATGTGCCAACAGAAGTGCATCTTCAGTAGCACCAGGGGGGTGCGTGTAATCCGATCACTGATTTTCAATATTAAGATCATGACTGAAAACGGCGATATATTAATATTTGCGATAAATTTTCCTGTTTTCAGGATTTGACAATGGAATACGATAGTATGGACTTCAATGAATGATATAATCTTATAAAATGGACTAAAAAAAATAATTGAAATCACATGGAAAATGGGAAATAAAAGCTTATTGATCAGAGAACTATAGTGGTTATAATGAGATATAACCTTCCTGGTTTGATCAAATTATTCGACTCCCTTCAGATGTATACATGGTGGAAAAGATTTTCAAAACAAGAGTAGTTGAGAATGGCCTTTACAATAACATGTCTAAGTTAATCAAACTTAATTATATTCTGATTATGCCAGAATCTTGCAGGTAGCCCTCAAAGTGGGATGGAAAGGGGGGGGGGGAGTTAAAAATGCACGAGTCAAACACGACCCGAGTTTGTTTTACAAGTTATTTCTTCTCTCGTCTTACAATGTAAATCCATAGATGAAGCAAGGAATTACATATTTAAATATACAATTCCTTGGATGAAGTAATAATTATGGAATATATATGATCTGTTCTAATTATTCATTACCCCTATTGAACTATATATGATAGTATGAAGAACACAACAATTTCAATTACCAGTAACAAACAAGATCAAGCCCCTACAATAAAGATTACAAATGTCCATATACATAATTTGCTACCCCCTGGTGCTGCTGAAGATAATATATCATGCACGCACAAATAGTGACATGCACATTGCATTGGTCGTACAAATAGTCCTGGTACTATTCGTCCGGCTAGTCGGACAATAGCAATGCCTGTTAATCTTGTTCTTATCTAGCCATGGCAATACCAGTTTGTTTTTAACTTTATGTGTTTGAATATCCCTTTGGTATCTTTCACTTCTTTTTTGCCAGTTTTTGGACATGATTTATTTTTAATTACAACAAGAATATGTGTCTTGAGGACACCATGCCATGCTCACTCTTTCACATTTCCATGTTCAGTGAACTATGAACTCTGGTCAAAAACCCTAACTTGACATATATTTTCATAAGTTTATATCATAAAAATATGCAATTAGTACTGTAACTTTTAGGAACACTCCATATAGTTTGGGAAGTCAAGAATATATATTATACCCAGGGCTTCAAAAAAATATTTGAGCCAGCCAGACATTTTATATCTGATCCCGATTTTAATCCCTAAAGACTTAGCCACAAAAGGCAATTATGGTAATCAGATGGCCATTCCAATGATAATGACATTAGATTAAAAAACGATTTTAAACTTTACTTTGATATGAATTTGATGTTTGGATGTAAACTTTTAAATTGGCAGTGCATCATTCAGTGTGTGCACATCAACGTGCTCATATCTGCCTTTGACTCTTTATTTGTGCAAAATGACATGTCAAAAACTTTATTTTCGTTTCAAAATCACGTTTTTTTCTAAAACCGGATGTTGACTTGACAATGGTAAAACATTGACCATAAACGGATACGTAAAATCTGTGTACGTTTAGGTGTCATACCACCAATTAAAAGTCCCTATCTGTTCAACCAAATTTTGCAAATTTCACAGCTTTTTAAATATTTTACCTTAAGTTTAACTTCATAGAAACCAGGTATATCCTGAATCGTACATGTATCAGTTTCATTTCTGCCAATTTGTTAGTTAGTTTAAGTAAACAATGACATCAAATGCCCTATTTCTAAGTCCGAAGAGGCCTTCTTTCACATACGTTCTAAATTTGAGGGAGTAATTGGTGGTGTGACACTTTTACAAAGCATGACTGAGTGAAGAAGCTCTTTCCACATTATTTTTTCAACAAAATACTTGAAATGAACGTTTAGATACAGGTATCAATGATAATTTTAGCATTTTGAAGAAATAAAGGATGCATAATTAAATTTCCCACCTTTGCACATGCGCACACATGTTCTAGTTCATTCAACGTAGTTCTGACGATTTTTCATTTAAACCTTTTAAAATTTTTCATTAAATCATGTAGATAAACTAAATTCTTATAATTTTAATCTTTTGGACTAAATCAATGAGCTACAAACCGCTGAAATGTAAGAAAATAATTGTGAATCGACCAATCAATTTATACGATGTCCGGTACTGAACATAGTTTACCTGTTACCTGAACAGGTAGATTTCACCTGTCCAACAACTAATTAGCCTTGATTAAAATTAGAAAGTATTGAAGTAGGGGTTGTTTTGATAGTAATTAATCATCATGTCACTTTTATGACCGGAAATGTGTGGATGTTAAAGGCAAAAGGTTGGGTCCTCCAAAAGTTTGTGAATTATATTAAAATGACAGAAAAAGCCTTGAAAACTAAAATGTATATGACCGTTTTATGCTTTGCCCAGCCGGACTTTTACCGGAAATTATACAAATGTCCGGAATATATGACAGTTTTGGAAGCCCTGATTATATCAGTATAAATCACATCTGACACACAAATTTTGCTAGAACAAATTAATTGTTACTAGCTAGTATTGTTTTTTTATTTTTAATAAAGTTATAAAGGCTAATTCAAGAAATAAATCTGAATACTGATTCTGACCAATTACTTTGAGCATTTCACAGCAGCATTTAAAGTGTTCAAGCTAATGAACATTGTGAGCATAAAGAGAATTTATATATTAATGATAAACAATAAACAAAGGTACATGAATGAGTATACAATTGTTTAATCCTCCTCATATTGTTTAACTAATTGGTTCATAGACTATACATGCATTTTCAAGATAATAATGATGTGAATATGTTAATATTTATAAAATAACTAATTGAAGAATTCAAATAAACAAAACTATTCAACAAGCGACCAAACAACACATTAATTAACCATTGCAGTTAAACATCAGTGAAGTTGGATAACAAGTTGATTATTTTTCAATAATTGAGTTCTTTGCTTATTTATCTTTTAAATTACATTGACAGTAGGCATTTTAGTGAAAATAAGGTAGAAAATACAAGGAAAACTTCTTTTTTCAAAATCGTCAACAATGTCTTGCCAACACCTATTGTTGACAGACTTCAGAGGAGTGACATTTTTATTTAACTGGGAAATCACCGTATTTCATTGCAACTTATGTAATAACACAGGAAAAATACCCTGTTTTGTACTTTACTGATATGCTGAGTAAGCTTTTTATCATGCTGCAGAGGCGGATTTAGGGGGGGCCCAGGGGGCCCGGCCCCCCCCTTTTTGGGGAACAATTTGGTTGCTTATATAGGGAATCACTGAAGCATGACCGGAGCGGGCCCCCTCTTAGGTCAGTTAGTGGGCCCCCACTTATGAAAATTTCTGGATCCGCCACTGTGCTGGATCACAATGATACACTCAATACTAAAACTTTGACAAATTTATCTGGACTTTCATCAAACTGTTCTTTGCTCACTATGAAATGATGCATGCTAAGATGGGCATTAAAAAAAACCCACAAAACAACTATTATCTGCACAATAAAGATTATCCCGTCCCCAAGGAAAAAAACACCTTAAGATTTACCACAAAAGCACATGTCATCATAATATACAATTACATAGAAACTAAATAAACATGCCATAAAGTGAATCCAATTTTGTTGTATCTTTCCTGAATGAATCTTACCTGTCATAAATAATTCCATCGACTCCAGATGGTCTCAGTTGATTGATTACATTAGAATCATTATTATCTTCACCCCAGCAAAACAACACTTGGCCAGATTTCTTGATATCTTTTATTAATTCAGGATGTTGTAATATAAACTTTGCATCAATACCTATACCATGTATAATTAAATTCAAAAAAATCTAATTTGTCTAAATATAAGATGTGGTTTAACTGCAAATGAGTCAAATATCTACAAGAGACAATAGAATAAAGATGAAAAATTGAGTCACAACTCCTCTGAAATTACAAAGTCAGAAAGATTTGTGAAATGACATATAAATGTAGTGTTTTGTACTTCCTGAATATGGCTTGAAAACAATCTTTTTTACCCACATAAAACACTCTTATTCCAGAAAAAATACCCAAATTTAGAGTATATTTTATCAGTGTTATATACACTTTCGCGCATGCTCCTCCAAAAAGCAAAATGGCCAGTTTTTGTGTTCTTCACATATTAACATATACAGATTGTTTATTATCAATGTATTTTAATTGAGTTTATTATCATTTCTTATAAGATTCTGCAACTTGAGTATGACAACAAATTTGGAGAAGCATCAATGGTTTCTGAGATACAAGATGGGTTGATTCCTGAGGAAGTGTTTTAGCTTTTATTTTTCATCCGATTTAGATCGTCATTTTTTAAGTGTGTTAATTCATTTTAAAGAAAATTAACTAAAACTCATTTTTTTTACAGAACCAACAAATCATATGATTTGGATTATACATCATGGATTATTCGATTCACCAAAAACAGGCAACTAAAACTTGACATATAGCTCACCAATAAATCTGCAAAGTTCACAAAGCTGATGCCCATTGAGGCTTTGCTTGCCCTAGGATCTGAGTAATCATTTAGAAGTAAGGATTCTCCTGTTGTCAGGAATAAAACTGGATATTTATTCTGTTTTAATCTCAACCTAGAAATAAAATAAATATTAAAATGAATCAATGCAAATTTTACCATTTTCTTTTTCTTGAAATGCAATAAATACTGTTTACATTATCAACATTTCTAAAATTTCGAAATTTTAATTATATTAAAATTTTAAAAGAACCAACAATGCAGTCATTCTCATTCTAAGCATACCCTAACTCATAAGTCAAACTGTGGAAAGAGACCACATTAAGTAGGTGCCTTGACATATTTTTGAACCAGATGTTCCTCAGGGTGCAGCTTTATACGACTGCAGAGGTTGAACCCTGAATGCTTGGGCAAGTATGGACACAACATTCAAGCTGGATTCAGCTCTGAATTTGGATTGTGATTAAATAGTTGACACAGCATAGGTTTCTAACACAGAATGAATGTGGTCTAATGAAATTTAAACATTTTTTTTTGCTTTTGAGCAATTCACTTTGCTGTTAAATATTAATCCTCTCAAAAAATAAATGTTTGAAAATATTTTCTTTTTATTTCTGAAATCTGAAAAATTGACACCCCTCCCCCAATTTTTTTTTCATCTCCCCCTTTCCCTTATTCCAAGTTGATCTCAATTCAAATTTCTATTGAAATTTGCAACTATAACTACTCATTTAAATACATCATAAAATATTAAAATATCATGGTTAAAATTAATTTTAATTACTTAGTAATAGTAACTTCTAAAAATATAATTTGGGAATGTATCCAAAGGGACACAGAAGATGCCCCCACTAGCATATAACGTTAAAAAGGGACATAACTCAAGGACTTTAAAAGTGAACCTGCCAAAAATTGAACTTGAACTGAGTTTAGAGGTACCAAGAACTATATAAACATTTCATTAAATTTAGTTGAGACAAAATTAAGTTTAGAGAACAGAAACGAAAAAAAATCTTCAATTTTCCCACTTGTAAAAAGGCATAACCCTAGCCTAGAATGGTAATCAAAGTGCTTGTAATCACTGAATGGCAAAGGTTGTTTTAATTTATCAGTTGGTAGTAAAAGTGAATATTGCTTCATATGTTCTATATAGCATTGATTCAACTACTAGTCTGGACAAAGAAAGATAATTCCAATTTTAAAAGAATAATAATCATGGCTAAAAATAAACAAAAAAGCTTCATCAGCAACATTTTATATTGGCAAATTTCCAATGAAGTTTATTAAACTAAAGTTATTGGCAAATTTCCAATGTACATAATTTAAAAGCAGTTTAGGTGAGATAAATACAAAAGCTTCATCAGCAACATTTTATATTGGCAAATTTTCAATGAAATTCATTAAACTAAAGTTATTGGCAAATTTCCAATGGAATTTATTAATAAAAGTTTTTGGCAAATATCCAATATACATTCTTTAAAATCAGTTTAGGTGAGAGATTCAAATGAGTTTCAATTACCAACCTTACACTGCTTTTAAATTATGTTTTGTACTTAAGTAATTGTCCATTTACCTGGAAACCCTTTCCCCCTTTTTTGCACCTTATTCCTTAAAGGTTTGAGCCATAACTCCCAAAGACAATTCTAACCATCCCTTTGTGGTATTTCAATATAGTAAATATAATATAATAAAGTTCAATTTAGGACCCTTTAGACCTCACTGTGGACCAATTTGATAACTGGGCCCAAATATCATAAATCTAAATACATGGTTAGATTCAGCATATTGAAGAACCCCATATATTCAATTTTTGTTGAAATCAAACAAACTTTAATTTTCGAACCAACTTGAAAACTGGGCCCATTATCAAAAAACTAAGAACATGTTTAGATTCAGCATATCAAATAACCCCAAGAATTCAATTTTTGATAAAATCAAACTAAGTTTAATTTTGGACCCTTTGGACCTTAATGT
The DNA here is from genome assembly GCF_965363235.1 of Mytilus galloprovincialis. NCBI lineage: Eukaryota > Metazoa > Mollusca > Bivalvia > Mytilida > Mytilidae > Mytilus > Mytilus galloprovincialis. Next base: position 9,052,645 of record NC_134846.1, read on the forward strand.
AGACCAATTTGAAAACGGGACCAAAAATTAAGATTCTAAATACAGAACTAATAATAGTTAAATTCGGCATATCAAAAATCTTCATAGGTGAATTTTTGATGAAATCAAACAAAGTTTAATTTTGGACCCTTTTGGCCCCTAATTCCTAAACTGTTGGAACTTGGAACTAAAACACCCAAAATCAATCCCAACCTTCCTTTTGTCGTCATAAACCTTGAGTTTAAATTTCATAGATTTCTATTTACTTATACTACAGTTATTGTGCAAAAACCAAAACAAAATGCTTATATGGGCCCTTTTTTAGCCCATAATTTCTAAACTATTGATACCAAAACTCCCCGAATCAATCACAACCTTCCTTTCGTGGTCATAAACCTTGTGTTAAAATTTCATAGATTTCTATTTACTTATACTAGAGTTATTGTGCTAAAACCAAGAAAAATGCTTATTGGACCCTTTTTTGGCCCCTAATTCTAAAACTGTTGGGACCAAAACACCCAAAATCAATCCCAACCTTCCTTTTGTTGTCATAAACCTTGTGTTTAAATTATACTAATGTTATAGTGCGAAAACCAAATGTCTTCGGACGCTGCCACAGCCAAATTGGTATGATGTTGGCGGTTGTATAAAAAGCACGTATAATTTTGCGGTTGTATAAAAAGCAACTACACTTTATAAGAAACTAATCACTACCAAGTGGCTGATTAAATATATAGTCTTTTATACAGTAACACCAATGAAATATTGTTCTGAAAGTTTGAAATTCAATTAATATGTTATGCCATATATGGAGCAGGACGATATTACCCAAGTTACAGAGCACTTGAGAACACCAAAAGTTTTTTGCGGGATTTGTGTTGTTCAGTCTTTAGTTTTCTGCTGTTTTTTTGTACACTGTTAGTCTTTTGGTGGTTTTTTTTGCCATGACGTTTGTTTCTGTCTTCAACCATCCTTAGTTAAGATTTTAAGGAAGCTCTCTTGTCAGGTTTTCGAATTTTGGTCAGATTTTCGGAATCCTCTGGTTGTATCCAGTTGAATACCTTACCAAATTTTGCCAGGTGACCCCCATTTTTCTTTTTATAATTCTTTTACATGTATAATCATAAGCTGTCTGTTAAAGTCTAATAAAATTTTAATTATTTTTTAATAGATTTTGAGGACTTAAATTTGTCAATGACAAAGCTATGAAAAGTCAAGAGAGAACATTTTCCCGTCAAAATTTCTATGGCTAATACATGTATCTTGAAACAAGCACGGTGACCTATATATTTTTTTTGTCTTTTGATTCCTCTATTTATCCCCTATCAGTATATGCTAGTGTTTTGGAAAGTTAATTATTTTGAAACTGAGAAGCCAACTCCCTTAAAGTGCCTTCACTGCGTTACATGATTGTTTCAATGGAACAGACACCCTCCTCTGTCTTTAGTGACTATAAATCTTATCTAGTCTGAAATACTTACAAAACACATGTGTCTGGATCAAAACTTGAGAAAACAATCCTTCGAGACTGAGCATTTTGAAACACACATCTCAAGATTGTGTCCACGTATTTGTTTCTGTCAAAGAAGTTGATCTCCTCAAAAGTTCCATCCTGGAAAATAAAAAATATTAAACTTTAAAATACAACATATTCCTTGATTGATTGATTGTTGCATGCTTAATGTCAAATTGTTATTTCAATTTATATGCATATCCAAGACCAGTTAGTTTTAACAATGAATACAATACGTAGGTTCTGAAAGGGGGGACAGCAGTGATGAAAAGCCAGAAATTTTGGCTTGTACTGGAAAACAATGTATGTTTGATAGGTGCAGAAATTTTGGATCACAACATCCACCTTCTACCCCTCAAAGGCTTGTTTCAAGGATTCTTTAAAGTGCAGAGAGCATGAGAGGAATACCAAGGTGACCATATTTCTATAATCCAGCTTCCCTTGGGATTGATACTCTTTGATGCTTATCTTAGCTTGCTACAACATATACAAATAAGACAACTCTCTCATCCAAGTCACGAATTGTAAAAGTAAACTATTGTAGTCAAAGTATGGTCTTCAACACAGGTCCATGGCTCACACTGAACAGCAAGCTATAAAGGGCCCCCATAAGACTGATGCACTGAGGATGATTTTTGTTTGCTAGCACAAGAGGCAGCAATTTACAGATAGAAATGTTGCACTACCTGGACACATCATTTTGACACCTGGGCAGTTAGTCTTTGCTCTTTCTTCAAAATCCTGTGAGTTTAGAATAGACTCTGCATCTGACAATTTCGAGATTTCTGATTTGATCTAGCCAATGCTTAAAGTCAACACATTACCAATATATTTAAAATACTGTGGAATCATCTATTTTTCATGTGTATCAAAATTCATGGATTGAGAAAAAAAAATAATTTCATGGATAATTTATTTACCTGGTTTTTCAAAAGTTTGTATGTAAAACTTAAGAAAACTTACACTTCATTGAACATTTAAATTCAGGTTTCCACTATACACATGAAATTAATGAAAACAGATACCCTATGAATGAAAAAGAAGCCACAGTACCTGACACTTGTTCTCCATTTGTTTGAAGTGTTTGAGCTTATAGTTTTGCTATTTGATAACAAAATTTTAGTTTAGAATTTTCCTCAAAGTTTGGTATTTTTGTTATTTTACTGTTTTCTTAAGGACATATTCAAGATATTCCTCCATTTACCTGACTTACCTTCCATCTGTTTCACTTGTCATTGAATCTAATATCATTTGACCTATCAATAACCCTATAATATCATTGTATACTATTTTCACATGACTGTCACATGACTTTTGTTTAAAATATCTAACCAGCTGTTCCATTGGGTATTTTACTTCCACGTTAAATCCCACATGCTCGTCCACAGCATCATTTGTATTTTACTATTGTTCTCTGTTGTCTATTCATGTTTAATATTATGTAATATATGTTGTTAATTTTGCCATAGCATGTCTATGCTTTGCAATAAAGATTCATTCATTCATTCATTCATTCATCAAAACATCGTTCTAGAGTAGGGAATGGCTGTAAATCAAAGTGCTCAAGTTGGTCTTCATATTCATCATCTGCAATGAGACAAGAAAATTCCTGTAGTATTTTGTTCCAATACTTACAAAGTAACAAAATATCCTCATTATCATGATTATAGTTGTCAACATATTAATCTGAACCTCAGACAAGGATGGGCATGATTGTAAACCATTTCTTTTTTTCACTTTTTAGCTCACCTGGCCTAAAAGGCCAAGTGAGCTTTTCTCATCACTTGGCTTCCGGCGTCCAGCGTCGTCGTCCGTCATCGTTAACTTTTACAAAAATCTTCTCCTCTGAAACTACAGGGCCAAATCAAACCAAACTTGGCCACAATCATCATTGGGGTATCTAGTTTAAAAAATGTGTCCGGTGACCCTGCCAACCAACCAAATTGGCCACCATGGCTAAAAATAGAACATAGGGATAAAATGCAGTTTTTGGCTTATAACTCAAAAACCAAAGCATTTAGAGCAAATCTGACAGGTCAAGATCTATCTGCCTTGAAATTTTCAGATGAATCGGACAACCCGTTGTTGGGTTGCTGCCCCTAAATTGAC